>NC_090736.1:56582549-56592549 GCF_036898095.1 Palaemon carinicauda | reverse complement strand
GTGATTCATGAACGACATATTCTCTCATAATTTACACATTTCCCCTTTTGACGGAATGTCTCATTTCGCAAAGGCGTCTTTCATGAGTTGATAACTTTGGGATGTCCATTCAAAGAGCTTCAGAAAATTCCCAGTTTTTAGACAAAATATAAACCAGATAGAATGAGATTAAAGATTGATTATGCAAAAGGAATATTCCTCCTTATCTGCTCGGCCATGTGACTGGAACCCTTTATTGAATCTTATTTCTTTTCATCTATGCATTCAAAGGGTACAGAGATAAAAATCCTTTCTTGAAGCAGCAGATGAATAACTGGGATATCAATACCATCGACGTTTGAAAAAAAAAGAAAAAAAAAAAAAGTCAAACTAAAATCAAAAGGTTTATCAGTTATCGTATTATTTTGACTAAATCGATATGTAATGGGATGGGACTAGCTTTCGTATCTATATGAAAGTTTGTTAGTGGGTGATTTCTATAAGAAATAAAAATAACAACGAATGTTGATATTCCAAGAAAGAGCCGCCTCTGAATTGCACTTTACATGTGGGTTCATTTGGAATTCTATTGAGTCATTTTATTTTATTAGTAAAGTTTGCGGTAACCAATTGGAAATGTCACTGCTTGACATTGTGTTGGACGGGAGTTCGGGACCCGCTCAAGGTCATTAGTATTAAGTAGTGTCTACAACCTCACCATCCTTAAGAAATGGGTTTACCTGCTTAATCATCAGTCGCCATTGGCTGGTCCTAGCTTGATGGCCTATATATGGTTGGTGTCTAGGTCATTGGCCTGTCCCTTGCCTCTGCCATTCAAGAACGGCCTTTTAAGCCTTTAAAGGTTTCAAGGTTTCAAAGCCACTCATGGATGATACAGACAAGGGACAGTAGCATTGCCCTAGCAAACAGTACAAAGTCCTGGAGACTGACCATATATATGATCAGCGTCCAATCCCCTCTCCACCTAAGCTAGGACCAGGGAGAACCAGGCAAAAGCTGCTGATGACTCAGCAGGTAGACCCATAGGTTCCCACGAAACCCCCCTCCTCAGCTAATAAGGATCGTAAGGTTGCAACGACTAAAAGAACGAACGAGCTTTGAGTGGGACTCAGAACCCAGTCTCACGATCACTAGTCCGGGACGTTACCACATAGGCCACCACAGCCCTAAAAAGTTATTTGTTAATGGACCCAATGATGCCGAGTTTGTGACACTTAAAGTTGGCCTTGATTGCAATTATAATTATATTGTTGCGACAAGTGTTAATTCTTATATTTCGAACTAGATGATATAAGCATAGAAATTCTCTCTAGTTACTAAAACCATCAGATATTATTTAAAGCTTTTAGAAAATCATTTGCAAGTCTTTCTCTTATTCTCTCTTTCTTTTCATCTTATGTTTACATAGTGCATTTCAAAAAAGATAATCATAATGACCATTACTCTTATTACTTTGAAATATTTTCAGTCCTTATTCTTATAATGCTAGGCAGTATATCTCAGTTATCCATGTTTGCCAAAGGTTATATAAGGGGATGAGCAGCTTGGTGGAGTAATGAGAACTTTGAGTGCGGAGGAAATGCCCCCCTAATATCGATGAAGTTACTGGTAGTACGGAGACAGATTGGGTTTAATGCGATAGACAAAATGTCTTTTCGGCTTATACTCCTGATGCCTGGCGGATTATCTTACTGGAATTAGTATGGACCAGCAGGGATCACTTGCCTTAGTTAGATAGGCACTATGCATCACTAGGAACTGCTATCCTTTGATGAAATTAGCCAATGAATCCTTTATGGATTTAGTCAGTCTGTAGAAAGCAAAAATGAAAGAGTGGCCCCCGTCCCGGGCGTAGTAGGGTGCTAAGAATCTCCCGGTTTATAAATACTAAAGAAAAAATTAAAATTGGTAATTGGAATGTTAGAACAATGAATCAGATTGGGAAGGTACAGCAAGTAGCGAATGAGTTTATGAAATATAGTTTGGATACCTTAGCCCTAACTGAAACACGTTAAGCAGTGAAATGTAAGTATTATAGTTTGGTTTGTACGATCGTGTGACACACGGTTGGTACATGATCGTACAGGTTTGCACCAAAAAATGATTCCCCTGAAGAAAGGAAAGATGAATACTATGAAGAACTGCAGAGTGTAATAGATGAGATCCAAGAGAGAGATGTGAAAATTGGGATGGGTAACTTCAATGCTAAAGTTGGAAGAAATAATCAAGCTATAGAGAATGTGATGGGTGCTGAGGGTCTTGGCGAAGTTGCAAATAAAATGGGGCGAATTATATAAGTTTTTATTCTACAAACAATCTTGTTCTTGGGAGTAATCTTTTCTAGAAGAAGGGCATGCACAAATATACATGGACTTTCACCATGTGGCAATTACAAAAATCATTAATAGAGAAGGACTCTGAGAAATGTAAGAAGCTATAGAGGTGGAGATATTGGTAGTGATCACCAGCTCATTGCCATACTGAAATTAAAAATGAAAGCACCCAACAGAGATGTAAATATAATACCTATGTTTGATCCAACTAAATTTCTTGAAGATGAGCACAGAGAAACATTCGAATGTAGGAATCGATTTGCAGTCTTGGATGAAGAGCAGAAAATTAATTAAAGATGGTGTGATACTATGAACATATATCAGTCAGTTGGTAGTGACGTTTTGGGACATGCAGTTACAAAGAGAAAGTAATGTATATCAAATGATACTTGGGATAGTATAAAAATTAGACAAAGACAAAAATTGATTGCTGAAGGTTTTCGAGGAAGTAAAGAAAATTACAAGGTTGAGCATGCTAAATATTCCCGTATTGACAGTGAAGCTAAAAAAAAAAGCCAGGGATGACTGGAGAGAATATTCAGACATGTGTACCAACCGTGTGTTACACAATTGTACATAATTCCTTTTGTATATATTATGCTTGTATCTTCGCTCTTCCCTCTCACTAAAAAGAACCAGAATAAACATGTCTGCATATCGCCTATGTAATATTGTCCTTTTCTCGAACATATAATTTCCTGTTGCCTTGAAGTTTCGTATATAAAGGAAAGTGTTGCATAATAAATTAACTCAGTTGATTGCATCCTGCCTTTGAGTTCACAACCTTCTCTCGGCACCGGGGTTGCCAATGTGACGGTACCGAGAGACGGTTGTGAACTCAAAGGCAGGATGCAATCAACTGAGTTAATTTATTATGGAACACTCTCCTTTATTTACAAAACCTCAAGGCAACAGGAACTTACATGTTCGAGAAAATGACAATGTTACATAGGCGTTACGCAGACATGTTTATTCTGGTTCTTTTTACTGCGAGGGAAGAGCGAAGATAGAAGCATAATATATACACAAGGAATTATGTACAATTGTGTGACACATGGTTGGTACACATGAAAGCAGATGAGGCTGACAAAGCTATGAATTCAGGGAGGGGCTATGGTGTAAGAATTACTCATGGAATTATCAATGAAATCTCTACTGTGGGAAAGAAGAAGCATATGCCCATCTAAAAAGGGAGATGGGTCTGTTATAACAACAGAAGATTAAGAAAGGCAACAGTGGATGGAACACTTTGGTGAGGTCATGAATAGGAGATATGAAGGGAATAATCTGAATAATAAACCCGAAGAGGATGAAGACCTTGATGTGCCCATAAATGATTTCGGTGTTTTTGAAATCGAAGCTATCCTAAAAAAAACTAAAGAGGTAAAATCCCCTGGATATGATGGAATAACTGCTGATATGATGTTCGAAAATGAAGTGACTCTCAAAATATTTATAAGATTATTTTGTAAAATATGGCATGAGGAGGCAAAACCTGATAAATGGGAGCTAGGAGTGTTGGTGAAAATGCCGAAAAAAGGGAGATCTGACAGATTACAATAATTACAGATACATCATACTTACGGCAGTTATCATGAAATTATATAGTATACACTTGAGAGAAAGATTGAGGAAAAGCTGAGAGATGAACAAACAGGATCTAGAAAAGGTAGAAGTTGCACTGTTCAAATTATTATTTCAAGACATGTGATACAGCAATATGTATAATATAAAAATTCACTTTTGATGGCATTTTGTGGAGAGACTAAAATTAAAATTGACTTCCTCATAAATATGCATATTTGACTAAGTCTGTTCATAAACATGACAAGTACAAAATCAACGTTAGTGGAGTCCTATGAAATAGATTTCCAGTGAACAGTGGAGTACTCCAAGGGAATGTGTTTTCGCTTAGAACACTTGGAGATGATGGAGAAGAATTGGACTGGATTGATAACAGGAAATTACCTGACCTAGAGTATGCTGATGACAATGTCCTTATTAGCAGAACAGCACAGAAACGGCAAAGCTTGCTTACCGTAATGCATGAAATACCACATGAGGTTGGGCTCAAGATAAATAGAAAAAAGACAGATGATGAGAACGGAATAAACAATAGAATATGATATATCACTGGAAGGAAAAAGGATTAATGAAGTCGAATCATTTAAATATTTAGGAACTATGATCTTAATAAAGGATCTTCAGAATTTGAGTTAATTAAGGATTGAAAAAAGCAAATCAGACAATGGCTAGGTTAGGTAAAATTTGAAAATCAAATCGCCTGAAATTACATATAAAAATCAGGCTATATATCAGTTTAGTGAGATCGGTGTTACCGTACAGACATGAGTCGTGGTATGACAATGAAAAAGTATCCAACAGATTTTGTAGAGTTAAGAAAAAAGCTCCCAAAAGAATATTTGGAATTAAATGGCAGTATAGGATTTGATATGAAACTATAAGAGATATTACTCGAGTGCCATATGTAGATGAGATCACAGTGAGGGGTAGATGGAGATGATTTAAGCATGCTCTTCGTATTTGCACAAAGATTATTCACCAAACCTTCAACAAGGGTCCACAAGGCACTAAAGTTGGAAGATCAAGGCCTACAAGGCTAAGGACTATGAAGCGTGGGGTGGGAGATAATGAATGGAGAACTATTGACTTAAAAGTTCAATATAGAGACGACAGGCGGTATCCAACCAAGGCCCTCATCAATAGGCGTAGGAGGAGATGAGGATAATCTTATAATGCAAATTAGGCCTAGTGTTTTTTTAATGATTGATACTGTTACATTCGATATGAACAAAATCTGTTGCGAACTTTTACCAAGTTATTCCTTTGAGAAATAGAGAAAACTAGGGAAAGAGAAGGAAATTATACTCTACCAATTTACAGTTTATATATATATATATATATATATATATATATATATATATATATATATATATATATATATATATATATATATATATATATGAATATATACATATATATACATATATATATATATATATATATATATATATATATATATATATATATATATATATATACATATACATATATATAAATATATATATATATATATATATATATATATATATATATATATATATATATATATATATATGTGTGTGTGTGTGTGTGTGTGTGTGTGTGTGTAAATATATTCATATACACACATATATATACATGCATATATATATATATATATATATATATATATATATATATATATATATATATATATATATATATATATATATATTTACAAACATATATATATATATATATATATATATATATATATATATATATATATAATATATATATATATATATATATATATATATATATATATATATATATATATATATATATATATATATATATATATATATATATATATATATATATCAGATTTTAGGTGCCCCTTTCCGTGTCTTCTTTGAAACTGTTCCGAATTATAAACTTTTCATCAAATGGAAAATATGAAGGGTCGCTCATAAACGACTCCTGTATTCTAATTCCCTACAAAAAAAACATTAAAATTTCGTTGGTTTACCGGGACCCTAAAATTGCTTGTTTACAATGGTTGTTTGGTGAATATCGGGAACAGCGTCATTACCATAATAATCATCAATGCTAATGAGGCAATTTTCTTGTGTCATTTTCGGCGCTTGGGTTAATCTCATCTGCAATTTATATCAGAGTTTACATTTAAATGACATCAAAGCCCAAAACTTCCCGGACCCAAATTATGACATCAAAATTCAGTGATAATTCCACTTTATATGATTTCATGTTGTTTCGTTTCATTATCATAATGACATATAACAAAATAAATGGATTTCGACTTTATGGATTGATAGAATTAATGCCATCTGCCAGGTACTGAGGCCGGGAGGCCATTCAGTGCGGAAGAGCCCCACAGTTTTACTTTTATAGGTAAAAGTTTAAGTTGTTGTGCAGTTGCCTTTATTAATTCCGGTACACTTCACGTGAAGTTGAGTCGTCAATTTATTTATTTTCTTGTTTCACTTCCTCACTGGGCTTCTTTTCTCATTTGAAGCCCTTATTCATAGCATCCCGGTTTTCCAACTAAGGTTGCAGGTTAGCTTCTAATAGTAATAATAATAATAATAATGGTGCTTTTATATAGTCATTCAAAACATGTAGAATGACTGTAATATATATATATATATATATATATATATATATATATATATATATATATATATATATATATATATATATATATATATATATATATATATATATATCAACACAACATCGTGTTCAAATAGAAATGAATTTCTACCTCATACTTGGGATCGAACGCTAGCCCCTTCTACTGAAAGGCCAGGTCGAAACCAGCCATGCTACGAGAGACCATAAAAGAAATCGGAACCTGACGCTACCTAGACCTGGCCTTTCATTAGAAGGGGCTAGCGTTCGATCCCAAGTATGACGTAGAAATTTATTTCTATTTGAACACGATGTTGTGTTGATATTTATTCATATTGACTTATTAGGGGTAATTTGAATGAATTACTACCAATTGTGTCACGTGGTGGGCCGGGAAATCGGGTAAAACTCGCTGGTAAGAGACTGATGTCTCGCCAGGTAAATCCTCGGACAGCTAGGTAGCGTCAGGTTCCGATTCCTTTTATGGTCTCTCGTGGCATGGTTGGTTTCGACCTGGCCTTTCATTAGAAGGGGCTAGCATTCGATCCCAAGTATGAGGTAGAAATTTATTTCTATTTGAACACGATGTGTTGATATTTATCCATATTGACTCATTAGGGGTAATTTGAATGAATTACTACCAATTGTGTCACGTGGTGGGCCGGGAAATCGGGTAAAACTCGCTGGTAAGAGACTGATGTCTCGCCAGGTAAATCCTCGGACAGCTAGGTAGCGTCAGGTTCCGATTCCTTTTATGGTCTCTCGTGGCATGGTTGGTTTCGACCTGGCCTTTCATTAGAAGGGGCTAGCGTTCGATCCCAAGTATGAGGTAGAAATTTATTTCTATTTGAACACGATGTGTTGATATTTATCCATATTGACTCATTAGGGGTAATTTGAATGAATTACTACCAATTGTGTCACGTGGTGGGCCGGGAAATCGGGTAAAACTCGCTGGTAAGAGACTGATGTCTCGCCAGGTAAATCCTCGGACAGCTAGGTAGCGTCAGGTTCCGATTCCTTTTATGGTCTCTCGTGGCATGGTTGGTTTCGACCTGGCCTTTCATTAGAAGGGGCTAGCATTCGATCCCAAGTATGACGTAGAAATTTATTTCTATTTGAACACGATGTGTTGATATTTATCCATATTGACTCATTAGGGGTAATTTGAATGAATTACTACCAATTGTGTCACGTGGTGGGCCGGGAAATCGGGTAAAACTCGCTGGTAAGAGACTGATGTCTCGCCAGGTAAATCCTCGGACAGCTAGGTAGCGTCAGGTTCCGATTCCTTTTATGGTCTCTTGTGGCATGGTTGGCTTCGACCTGGCCTTTCATTAGAAGGGGCTAGCATTTGATCCCAAGTATGAGGTAGAAATTTATTTCTATTTGAACACGATGTGTTGATATTTATACATATTGACTCATTAGGGGTAATTTGAATGAATTACTACCAATTGTGTCACGTGGTGGGCCGAGAAATCGGGTAAAACTCGCTGGTAAGAGACTGATGTCTTGCCAGGTAAATCCTCGGACAGCTAGGTAGCGTCAGGTTCCGATTTCTTTTATGGTCTCTTGTGGCATGGTTGGTTTCGACCTGGCCTTTCATTAGAAGGGGCTAGCGTTCGATCCCAAGTATGAGGTAGAAATTTATTTCTATTTGCACGCGATGTTGTGTTGATATTTATCCATATTGACTCATTAGGGGTAATTTGAATGAATTACTACCAATTGTGTCACGTGGTGGGCCGGGAAATCGGGTAAAAACTCGCTGGTAAGAGACTGATGTCTCGCCAGGTAAATCCTCGGATAGCTAGGTAGCGTCAGGTTCCAATTTCTTTTATGGTCTCTCATGGCATGGTTGGTTTCGACCTGGCCTTTCATTAGAAGGGGCTAGCATTCGATCCCAAGTATGAGATAGAAATTTATTTATTTATATATATATATATATATATATATATATATATATATATATATATATATATATATATATATATATATATATATATATATATATATATATATATATATATATATATATATATATATATAAACGCTGGCATCATAGCTGGATTTAAACAGGGCTTCCAACACACGACGTATGGTCGTTGGTCTCAAAATGTTTAACCAAAAGTATGCACAGATAGTTTTTGGAGTAAATATACTCGTACTTGGATAACTAAAAGTGGAGACGGAACCGAAGTAGAAGGCTAAAAACTTTTCGCAGTTTGGGCCGAAGAGATGCTACAAAGATATCTCAGTAATGCTTACAATGCATTGCAGGAGATGCACTGACAGCACTAACTCTTATGGGAACATACTATGCAGAAGATTATTGTTGATTATTGTTTGTTTGTTTGATGATGCGAAAGGGAACCCATAGATTTTAACAGATATTTTACCCCAAATAAACAACACAACTAATATAATTAGATTCAGGAAAATAACAAGATGTCTATTTGGTCGTTCATTTATCTTCCTACTTGTCTGTCTGTCTAAGTATCAATGTTATTATTTGTATATCCGTCTGTTTGTTGGGCTGTTTAAATATTTATGTTATCATTAGTATATATGTCTGTTTGTTTGGCTGTTTAAATATCTATGTTATTATTGTACATATGTCTGTTTGTTGAGATGTTTAAATATGTATGTTAATTATTTGTTTGTCTGGATTTGTAAGTCTGTTCAAATGTTTATGATATCATTTGTATAGCTGTCCAGTTGTTGGGCTGTTTTGATGGCTATGTTATTATTTTTATATCTGTCAGTTTGTTGGCCTTTTTAAATGTCTATGTTATTACTTGTTTGTCTAGGTTTAAATGTTGATGTTACTATTTGTTTGTCTAGATTTGCCAGGCAGTTTAAATGTTTATGTTATTATTTGTATACCTGCCTGTTTGTCAGGCTATTTAAATATCTATCTTCTTATTTGTGCATCTGTCTGTTTGGCAAGCCATCTAAATGTATATGTTATTATTTACACATGTGACTATTTGTCAGGTTTAAATATTTATATTAATCTGTTTGTCAGTCTGTTAGTCAGATTGTTTAAATACCTAATTTTATTTGCATGTCTGTTATACCATTGGACTAAAACGTATTTTGCACAACTTCCTCCAAACGGGTTGATACAAAATCTTTCCCCTGATGATGGTTCGAGAGAAAAATAAAAAAAACAACTTGCACCCTAAAACATACTTTATTTCAATTGACTCCGATAATTACGTAATTGATTGAAGATTTGATCTTTAAATAGCTAATTACTTTATTTCAAATTGCTTTCCTAATAAATCCTTTGCATATTTTTGTTTTCTCCCCTACACGATGAACAGACGTTGAAGATTTGAAACAACATAACTCACGGAGGGAAGAAGAAGAGAATGAAAGTGACTATGATGGACACTGATAGTTTGACATTTTATGGGCAGTCGGAAGTGAAGGGAGATCAAATGGATCCGACAATTGGGAAC
>NC_090736.1:56570049-56577549 GCF_036898095.1 Palaemon carinicauda | reverse complement strand
CTTGTTTCCTCCCTTCCCAGACCCCGATATCAATTGCTTATCCCGAAACACCTATACAAGTCAGGTGCTTCTCTTTGTTGTTGTCGTTGCAGGTGGGGTGGGGTGGGGTGGGGATTAAGAACTCTGCTACCATAACTTTTAAATTCAGCTTTGCTATTCACTTGCTTACCACATCTCAATATAATTAGAGAGAGAGAGAGAGAGAGAGAGAGAGAGAGAGAGAGAGAGAGAGAGAGAGAGAGAGAAACTATATATATATATATATATATATATATATATATATATATATATATATATATATATATATATATATATATATATATATATATATATATATATATATATATATATATATATATACAGTCATTAAACTCAAATTTTAAAGACCCTGCAATAGAGATCATTGTTCCTAAATATTTAAATGATTCCACATCTTTACTAATTTCTCCTTCCAATTATATTTCAACTTCCATTGCATATTCCGTTCTCATCATTTCTGTCTTTCTTTTCTTTACCATGAGCCCAACCTAATGTGATATTTCAAGTATTACGGCAAGCAAACTTCGCAAACCCTGTGATGTTTTGCTAATACAGATAGCACCATCAGCATATTCTACATCAGCTAATTTTTTATTATCAATCCAGTCCAATCCTTCTACACCATCCCAAACTGTTCAATGTGTTACAAAATCCATGAGGAATACAAACAACATAGGTGACGATACATTCCCTTTGAATACATATATATACACACACACACACACACACACACATATATATATATATATATATATATATATATATATATATATATATATATATATATATATATATATATATATATATATATTTATATATATATATATATATATATATATATATATATATATACACAAATGGATAGATAGATATTTCCTTATACGCTGAGCGGCAGGGAGGAGATGGGAGTAGTCATACGCAGGTGAGAGGGGAACCCAGAGAGGTACACTCGGAAACCACAATCTCCCAAAAATTGCCGAACAAGTGGGTTATAGTTAGGAAAGCGGGGCGTTGAATATGTATGCATGTGTGTTTATCTATCTAGACAGAGATTAGTTCACCAAGCTTTCAACTGGGCTCTATAAGGCACTAGAAGAGTTGGACGACCCAGGACTACATGGCTGGGGACTATGAAGCGTGAAGTAGATGATTAATGGAGAGGTAATGATTTCAAAGCTCAAGATAGAGATGACTGGCGAGTCTAATCGAGAACCCTTTCGTCAATAGGCGTAGGAAGTGATGATGATGATGATGAGCCTATGTATATATATATATATATATATATATATATATATATATATATATATATATATATATATATATATATATATATATATATATATATATATATATATAATGCATATCTATGTATATATATGTATACACATATACTATTCATGTATATACCATAAACAACACAAAACCGAGTAAATACATATTTGTTTAGAAGCATCGATTTTTATTCTAATTGAAAATTTAAAAAATTTAAGTTGAAAAATATCATTATTTTTTTTTTTTAGTTATGCTTCGCTTACATTGTTGTACAATTTTTTTAGTCTTCCATCAAACTCTCTAACCCTGTATGTATGTGCGCGCGTGTGTGTGTGTGTATATATATATATATATATATATATATATATATATATATATATATATATATATATATATATATATATATGCACGCATGTATTAATACTATGCATTAACATTCGTCATCCAAACAGGTTAATGAAACAAACTGGATAAAATTTCTCAAGCGAGGAGAAATGGATAAATCCACTGTTGGGAAATTAGAACACTTGTTGATTCTTAAACAGACTCCAATAAGATAAGCGATTTAGGTGACATGACATCATCTGAACATCATCTTTTCACTGAAACAAATTCCTCAAATTGGATTCCAATATTCCAACGGCCACCGCTGACCATTCCAGGAAAAATCCAATCGCCTTCCGTGTCAGAGAAATGCGTTGTATTGAATCCTGAAACCGACAGGACACCAATTTAGCCCGTTAATCTTGACGAGTTAGAACGCTCCAGATATTCCTTTGAGGATGAAACCACTGCAAATACGCACAGGAGCCTCATTAACAACAATAGAACTCGATCACAAACAGTGCGCTAACTTTCTCTGTCTCCTTGTTATTCTCAGGTGACGGGATTATATGATACTATATAGAAAAAAAAAATATCTGTGGTTTCAAGTTTAAAGTTTCTACACAGATATTTGTGCAAATAATAACTTTTACAATATCAAAATCCAGAATTTAACTCACTTTCTGCCTGACGGTCTGCCGGACTGGAATTCGAGTTCCGGTCAAGTTTGATAGTTTCTTGTGGCGTCTGGAACCTTAATAATGTTGAGAGCTAAGGTGGGGGTTGGGGGAGCCAATAGGTCTACTTATTGAGTCAACAACAGTCATTGCTTGACCCTCTCTAGTCCTAGCTTGGGTGCTCATCACACACACACACACTCACAAACACACACACACACACACACACATATATATATATATATATATATATATATATATATATATATATATATATATATATATATATATATATATATATATATATATATATATATATATATTGTACATGGTCAGTCTCTATGGCATTGTCACTGTCTCTTGCTCCTGCCATATATGAGAGGCATTTAAACTTTAAACCGTATGGAATGAACGGCAGTAATATTACAAAAGCCAGCCAGAAAATAACATAAAGTCATTGGATTTTTTTAAGGTGCATTGATGTGAGAGTGAAAGACGAAATAGAGCAAGAGAGAAAGATGATTATTTTGAACACTTGTTAGAAAAGATTTAAAAGGGCAATGTGTCTCAGTAGGAAAGAAAAGGACATACTAATTTTTCTTGGTTAGCCGAAAGGTGTTCAGCTGGGGGGACTGGAAGTTCTTGTAATGTCAGGACGACTCTGGGGACGAGGGACAAAGTGCAACGCCAGTTATGGCAATATAGGAAAAGAAAGAAAAAAAAATACGAGAACATATTCGAGAGTATTAATCTCAGTCAACGTTGGTTTCGAGAACATGAGAGTATGCTTGTTCTCGAGGAATATTTTAGGAGAATATTAATACAATTATGGGCATTGTTTACGACACGGATTTAAAACGCTCGAGCACGCGATGGGTTTTTAAAAATTCCTCGAAGTACTGTACTGTAGTCATAGGAGTTGCGAAGAGGGCTTGTGGTTATATGAGAATAAGGAGAGGGAATTTAAAAGGTTGTTACCGGAATTAAAGTATAACAGGTTCAGTGATGATGAAAAAAACAAATATCGGAAGTGCATTATTATTACAACTAAGCTTCTAAAGGAAGACCACAGAAAAACATTTGCAATTGAATTTAGGAATTGATTTGCAGTCTTAGAGACTTTAAGAGACGAAGAACAGTGTGATATCAAAAACATATATCGATCAGTTGGTAGTGAAGTTTTGGGACAAACAGTTACAAGGAGAAAGCCATGGATATCGAATGATACTTGGGATACTATAAAAAGGAGACAAAGACAGAAATTGATTGTTGAAAGTCTTCGAGGAAGTAGTGAAAATTACAAGGCAGAGCATGCTAAGTATCCCAGTATTGACAGCGAGGTCAAAAGAAAATCCAAGAATGATTGGAGAGAGTATTTAGACAGTAAAGCAGATGAGGCCGACAAAGCTATGAATTCAGGAAGAGGCACTAGTGTAAGAATTGCTCATAGAATTATTAATGAAATCTAGACTGGGTCAAAGAAGAAGAATATACCCATCAAAAAGAGAGATGGCTTGGTTATAGCAACAGAAGATAAATAAAGACAACGTTGGATGGAACACTTTAGTGAGGTTATGAATAGGACATATGAAGGGAATAATTTGATTGATATACCTGAATCTGATGAAGACATTGATGTGCCCATGAATGAATTTAGAGTGTTTGAAGTCGAAGCCTTCCTCAAAACACTAAAGAGATGGAAAGCCCCTGGATATGATGGAATGCCTGCCGAGATGATACTAACTGAAAATGAAGTGACTCCCAGACTACTTACATGATTATTTTGTAGAATGTGGCGCAAAGAGGCAAAACCTGATGAATGGGAGTTCGGAGTGTTGGTGAAAATAGCTAAAAAGGGAGACCTGACTAAATGCAATAATTACAGAGGCATAACACTTACGTCAGGTGTTATGAAAATATATAGTATGCTTATTCTTAAAGAGAATGGAGAGAAAGATTTATGAAAAGCTGAGAGATGAACAAGCAGGATTTAGAAAAGGTAGAAGCTTCACTGTCTAAATTTTCATTTTGAGACATGTTGTACAGCAATGCGTAGAATATAGAAATACCTTTTTGATGGTATTTGTGGACTATGAAAAAGCCTTTGATCGTGTGCACCGACCAATTCTGTGGAAAATCCTGCGTTTTTATGAAATTTCTCTTAAATATGTAAATTTGCTTAAGTCTGTTCAAGAGCATAGCAAGTGCAAAGGTATACTAATGGAGTCTTATCAAGTGAGTTTCCAGTGAACAGCGGAGTACTCCAAGGGAATGTGTTGTCGCATATGTTGTTTATCCTCCTCATGGACTTTGTAATGTGTAGAACAGTCAGAGATGGAGGAGAAGGATTGAACTGAATTTGTTCTAGGAATTTAGCAGACCTAGAGTATGCTGATGATACTGTCCTTAGCAGAACACCACAAGATTTGCAATGCTTGCTTGGCAGGATGCATGAAACTTCACACGAGGTGGGGCTGAAGATGAATAGAAGACAGATGATAATAACAGAGTTTGCAATGGACGATGAAATATCATTGGAAGGAGAAAGGATTAATGAGGTAGAATCATTTAGGTATTTATGAACAATGATCCCCAATACAAGTCTTTAGAAATAGAGTTTAGTGAAAGTTTGAAAAAAGCAAATCAGACAATGGCTAGGTTAAGTAGAATTTGGAAATCAAATCGCCTAACATTTCATAAAAAAATCAGACTACAGGTATATATTAGTTTATTGAGATCAGTGTTACTCTATGGACATGAGTCATGGTATAAAAATGAAACAATCTTCAATAGATTTAGTAGATTTGAGAATAAAGCCCTCTGAGTTAAATGGCAGGACAGGATTAGAAATGAAACTATAAGAGAGATTACTCGAGTACCATATGTGGATGAGATTATGATGAGGGGTAGATGGAGATGGTTTGGGGATGCTCTACACACTCTTCAAGAGAGATTAGTTCACCAAACATTCAGGTGGGCTCCACAAGGCACTAGAAGAATTGGACGGCCCAAACCTACATGGCTTAGGACTAAAGACCACGAAGCAGGAGATGATGAATGGAGAAGTATTGAATTAAAAGCTCAAGACAGAGACGACTGGCGAAATCTAACTGAGATCATTTGCGTCAATAGGCATAGGAGGTGATGATGATGATGACGATGATGTGATGTATTCTACAAGTAACCTACGGACTGGCCGAAAATCGGCTTCCTGCGGATATAGAAAAACGGCTACTGTGACTTTTCTATGGCCAGTATCAATATGAAAATTGATATGAATGTAGTTCACATAACATCAATCAAACCCTGTGAAAATAATTTTGATATCTATAAAGCACTAGGAGTACTTCGCTCCTCCTTACTGAATTTTTATATAAAAGGTGTCACTTACGAAAAAAAAGTGGGGCGTGCCTATAACAGGTATGAACATGAAAATTAGCAGAAATAAAACCTTTTATATATATATATATATATATATATATATATATATATATATATATATATATATATATATATATATATATATATATATATGTGTGTGTGTGTGTGTGTGTATATATATATATATATATATATATATATATATATATATATATATATATATATATATATATATATATATGTAATCCTTTAAAATTTCATTTGAATATATTTATTGGTATAGGTTTTAGGAGTTATGGACTACGACGCCGAAAATATCAGCTGCTCCCCCCCCCCCCCCCCCGACCTCGCTCTGAAATCTATGGCAAGGGAATGACTGGGCTACGGGTTGGGCGGAATATCTTTAAAAAATTTACATTTTATATAAGGTCACCCACTTCGTTCACAAAAACTATTATTATTATTATTATTATGATTATTATTATTATTATTATTATTATTATTATTATTATTATTATTATTATTATTATTATTATTATTATTGCTAGCTATGCTATAGCGCTAGTAGGAAAAGCAGGATGTTATAAGCCCAAGGGCTCTAACACAGAAAATAGCCCAATAAGGAAATAAAATAGGGTAATTCCCATGAGGACATACAAGAGGATGGGTAAAAAAAAAAAAAATAAAAAAAAAAAAGTGAACAAAAGCAAGAGAGCAACTAATGAAATTAAGAGTATAAGAACGTGATTCAAAACCCAAAGAAATACAATTTTCTAAAGTTTTTAAAGTGATGTAAATACATCACAAATATCCAACGAACAATATTGGATCTTTCAAAAGAAATATCAGGAGAGACACTGTCTAAAGTGAGCGTAGTCCCGTCGACGGAGTGAGTATCTAGACCAGGGCCCATACAACCGACATTCTCCACTCTATCGTACATAATATGTTTCTAGCTATTATTAATTTTATTTTTTAATAAGATTTTAATTTTTGTCTAATTAAACGATTGAGTTGTATTGAATATATCAAGAAAGGTATAAGTAATTAGATAAGTATTGTATTTCATCATATATATATATATATATATATATATATATATATATATATATATATATATATATATATATATATATATATATATATATATATATATATATATATATATATATATATATATATGGTATTATGTTACTGCCTTGATATCTGGATTCTCTTATATACCTCGGGATCAGAGACCCAAGGGGGAATCAACTCAAGAGATAATAGCCTCTGGCTATCCGGGGAATCGAACCCTAGTCCAGTGACATGGCATTTAGTACCTAAGAGAGCAGCTAAATGATGTTATGTCATCCCAGCTTCGTGAGCTAGGGTTAGATTTCCGGGCCGGACAAAGGCTGTTACCTTTGAGTTGATTCTCCCTTGGGTCTCTGATCCCGAGGTATTAGAGAGAATCCAGATATTAAGAAATTTAGATATATGGCCTATATGAATATGAAAAAACGCCTAAATGTGCAATCTTTATCTTATATATACTGTATGTGTGTACATAAATATAATTATGTATATACAGGTATATGTATATATATACATACATATACATATATATATATATATATATATATATATATATATATATACAGGTACAGTATATATATATATATATATATATATATATATATATATATATATATATATATATATATATAAATATATATATATATATATAAACACACGCACACACACACACACACACATATATATATATATATATATATATATATATATATATATATATATATATATA
>NC_090736.1:56560049-56565049 GCF_036898095.1 Palaemon carinicauda | reverse complement strand
TGGATGATAAACTTGCAGATACAAAGAAGAAAAAAAAGATAAATAGTAAAAAAGGCAAGTGTAGAAATGAACCGGTTATTCGAAATTGTTTTATTATGATGGACGTCGGATTTTCACTGATCCCTCAGCATGAGCGATATCATCTTCTCATGGATTACAACATTTATTCATCTTGGCAGAAAACGATTGATTTATCAATGAAGATTATTCATTCCTTGGCATGAACATTAAAATCTCCTCCGGCAGCAGTGCAGCATACATTTATCTAGGCAGAAAACGAATGATTTACCAATGTAAATTATTCATCCCTTGCCTTGGCATGAATATTGAAATCAATTCCTGTCCTACAGCATTTTGTATCTTGGCAGAAAACGACGGATTTACCATTGAAACTTATCTTTTCGATATCGTCCACCGTTGAACGTAAAAGCGAGTCCTTCCCAGTTCCCTTGGCCCTGTTTGCATTTCGACAAGCAACGTCAGGACCATTTTTGTCCTGGACTTGAACGTAAACAAATGGTATCTGACAACGGATCTAGACGCTCTATTTCTGGAGAAAATTTATGCTTCTTCGCAGTTTAAATGTCGGGAATCGAATTCATGAATTAGAACATATCTTCTGAAAGTATTACTATTACTACTTGTAGGCAAAGTCTGATTTGGCTATTATAGTCAAAGATCTATATTTCACCATTTTTCCTCATTTAAATGCCTTGGTATAAATTACAAAGAATACTCAATGATAAAAAACGTTGGTGCTTGTAGTTATACAACAAAACTAGGAATAACTTGTGGAGAAATATTTTAAGAAACGTTTTAAAGAATTTAATCGATCACATCCTAATATGAATTTTCCGTGTAAAAAGGACATATCAATCTCTTGCCGAATGGGAAAATTGCTTGAGAGAAACTGTCATCTAAAGAAAAAGTTCCATTTGAAAGATTTATTGAAGTTCAAATTAGTTATATGATCCTGCAAAAGTGAATCGCTCTCTCTCTCTCTCTCTCTCTCTCTCTCTCTCTCTCTCTCTCTCTCTCTCTCTCTCTCTCTCTCTCTCTCTTTCGAATAAATCATTAGGTACTTTAATCTGCCTCTCTGTCTGTCTGTCTATCTAGAATTGGCGTGTTTGAGCTCAAACCTAGCATAGAAGATGTATCGATATTATTATTATTATTATTATTATTATTATTATTATTATTATTATTACTTGCCAAGCTACAACCCTAGTTAGAAAAGCAGTATGCTATAAACCCAGGTGCCCAAACAGGGAAAAGAGCCCAGTGAGGAGAGGAAGCAAGGAGAAATAAAACACATACTCAGACATAATTGCTTAAGTCAGAATTGTGAAAACCTTCTTAAGTATTTGGGCTTTAATTGTAAAGAAAACTATTTTTTTCACATCAATTTGTAAAAATATTTCCATGTAACGGATTGTGAAAAAATTCATGTAGGTAATGTGACTGAAACTCGGGTGTAATATGGACAACAGTGAAATGAGATTTACGAAAATCAATAGGAAAAAATTCCATTATTTTTTTATGATAGTCTCATGAATGGCAGAGGCAAGGAACAGTTACAATGTCCTAGCTAGCAGGGCAATGCCCTAGACCTAGACCAGACCATATTATACTGCATATTGTGCATATGATTAGCACCCAAGCCCGCTCTCCACCCAAGGTGGGAACAGGGTGGAGCCAGGCTATGGCTGCTGATGACTCAGGTAGATCTATAAGGCTCCAACAAATCCACCCTCCTTAGCACACAAGGATGATGAGGTTGCAAACACTACAACAAACTATCGAGCTTGAGCGGGACTCGAAGCCCAATCCGGCAGATAGCTAGGAACGGACGTCTCCAATAGGCCATAACAACTATAAGGATTGTGGTAGCCTATAGGAAACATCACAGTCTGGCAATCTGTCAGTCGGGAGGTCAAACCCCGCTCAAGCCCGATAGTTATTGTCCTCAACCTTACTATCCTTGTGAGTTAGGGATGGTGGGTTTGTGGGAGCATGTAGATCTTCTACCTGTTGATTCATCAGAAGCCATTGCCTAGTTCTCCATGGTCCTAGCTTGGTCACAGAGGAGGTTTTGAAGAAAATCATTTGTATAAACGGTTCCTTTCTAGGATACTGTCTTCTTCCATGCCCTTGCCGTTCACGAGTGACCTTTGAACTACTGATGTATCTACCATGATGATAATGATTCTGAAGGAAACTAAGAATGTGACACAAATATAAGTCGCAGCAAAGCATCGAAATCAGTTTGTATTATATAAAGAATCTTTTGAGGATCTTTTCCCTCTTCAAAGACGTTAAAAGAAAAGTGATCATATCATTTCGTCAATAATAAAAGAGAACCATAAATGACCTTATTCGGTTGGCAACCGAATTCACAAACACAACGTAACAACAAAACAGATGGACAGCAGCAAATAACAAGTCACATTAAACACTTCAAAAGTTCCTCACAAACGCGGTTGATGGAGTTTTCCCCGATTCGATTTTCAAAAATGTGGATTATCTATAAATAATGTTTTATCAACAATTTATATACCTATATATATATATATATATATATATATATATATATATATATATATATATATATATATATATATATATATATATATATATATATATATATATATATATATATATATCAACACGATATCTTGATCAAATAGAAACAAATTTTTACATTATTATTATTATTATTATTATTATTATTATTATTATTATTATTATTATTATCATTATTATTATTATTATTATTACTAGCCAAGCTACAACCATAATTGGCAAAGAAGGATGCTATAAACTCAAGGGCTCCAACAGGGGAAATTAATCCAGGGTAGAAAGGAAATAAGTAAATAAATAAACGATATGAGAAAAAAAATAAAATATCTTAAAAACAGTAACATCAAAACAGATATGTCATTTATTAACTATAAAAAGACTTATATCAGCCTTTTCAACATAAAAACATTTGCTGCAAGTTTGAACTTGAAGTTCTACTGATTCCACTACCCGATTAGGAAGATATATATATATATATATATATATATATATATATATATATATATATATATATATATATATATATATATATATATATATATCTTATAGCAAATAAACGATATAAAAGTAATGAAGAAAAGATCAGTAACAAAATTTATGTCGATCTGCCAAGCAGAAAAGCAATTATAAAAAGCTTGAATTTCTGAAGTTCCAGTGATTCAACTGCCTGATTAGGGAGATCATTCCATAATCTGATCAAAGCTGGAATAAAGATTCTAGAATACTTTCTGATTCCTCTACATTTATGCTGTATTTGGGATTTTGTTGTATATTTCACATAGATGGGGAAAAAATTAAGAAAATTTTTGTTTCTAAGGAGCCTCAAATCATGGAGCATTTTCTGTGCTTGTTTTACTATATTTTCATAACTAAAATAAGATATATATTCCTATTTTTTGGCATAAAAATAGATCAATAGTTAATGAAATTCTAAATTTCTCCTATTTAATTCTTCTGTTTGTTTCAATAAATCCAACTAACACCACAAAATTTCGTGATCCCTTTCGGTTTAAATATTTAACATTTCTCAGTATGTCCAAGAATTTATTCATTTTTTTTTTTTTTTTATTCATGTGAATAGAAATATGAATATGCCACATAATTAAAAGGTTTCTTATCTTCCACCGGAGATGACTTAACTTTTTCGAATTGTTAATGAGGCAATGGCAATTAGCGAGCATAAATATTGAAAGTTGGCTGAAATGAAACAATATTCACCAAAAATTATACAATAATTAATAAAGCTACCTTGAGGTAATTCAAACTCTTTTGGTAACATCTGGGCAATATATAAAGTTATTATGACGTTTCTCTCTTGCTACTGGAGGCTGTATGACTTTTATATGTAATCTTAGGCGATTTGATTTCGAAACTTTACTTAACGTAGCCGTTTTCTGATTCTCTTTTTTCAATCTTTCATTAAACCCTATACTAGAGATCATTGTTCCTAAATATTTAAATGATTCCACCTCGTTAATAATTCCTCTTTCCAATGATATATCAACTTCCATTGCATATTCCGTTCTCATCATCTCAGTCTTTCTTCTGTTTACCTTGAGCCCAACCTCATGTGATATTTCATGCATTCCAGTAAGCAAGCTTTGCAAATCCTGTGATGTTCTACTAATACGGATAGCTCCATCAGCATACTCTACGTCAGCTAATTTGCTATTACCAATCCAGTACAATCCTTCGCCACCATCCCCAACTGTTGAATGCGTTAGAAAATCCATGAATAGGATAAACAACATAGGTGACAATACATTCCCTTGGAGTACTTATATATATATATATATATATATATATATATATATATATATATATATATATATATATATATATATATATATATATATATATATATATATATATATATATATACATATATATATAGATAGATAGATAGATAGATAGATAGATAGATAGAGATTTCCTGATACGCTGAACGCTAGGGAGGAGAGGGGAGTAGTCATACCCTGGTGAGAGGAGGAATCCAGAGAAGTACACTTGAAAATCACAATCTTGCAGAAATTGCCGAACAAGTGGGTTATAGTTAGGAAAGCGGAAGAGGGGGAGGGAGATTGAATCTTAGTGCGTGTGTGCTTATCTATCTAGAGAGTGATTAGTTCACCAAGCTTTCAACTGGGTTCTACAAGACACTAAAAGAGTTGGACGCCCAGGCCTACATGGCTGAGGACTAAGAAACGTGAAGTAGGAGATGATGAATGAAGAAGTATTGATTTCAAAGCTCAAAATAGGTATGACTAGCGAGATCTAACTAAGGCCATTTGCGCCAATAGGCATAGGAGGAGATGGTGATGATGATGATGATGATGATGAGCCTATATGTGTATAAATATAATGTGTATATATATGTATATATAATGTGTAAAAATAAATATATATATATATATATATAT
>NC_090736.1:56542549-56557549 GCF_036898095.1 Palaemon carinicauda | reverse complement strand
AGCGAGAGATAAAGATGAATATTTTGAACACATGGTAGAACAGATTTAAAAGGGCAATGTGTCTCAATAGAAAAGAAAAGGACATGATAATTTCGTCTTCGTTAGCTGAAGGTGTTGGGCTGGGGGACTGAAAGTTCTTGCTATGTCAGGACGACTCTGGGGACGAGGGACAAAAACGAAGCCAGTTATGGGAATATGACCAAGGGGAAAAATAAAAACATATTCGAGAGTATTAATCTCTATCAACGTGAGTTTCGAGAACATCAGACTATGCTTGTTCTCGAGGAATATTTTAACAGTATTGATAAAATTATGGGCATTGTTTATAACGGATTTAAAACGCTCGAGCACGCGAAGAGTTTTTAAGATTCCCTGAAGTGTAACTGTACTGTAGTCATAAGAGTAGCGAAGAGGGCTTGTGGGTATATAAGAATAAGGAGAGGGAATATTAAAGGTTGTTAGCGGGATTAAAAGATAAAAGGTTCAGTGATGATGAAAAGAAGAGATTATCTGAAGTGCAGAGAGATCTGTTATTATTATTATTATTACTATTATTAATATTATTATTATCATTATTATTATTATTATTATTATTATTATTATTATTATTATTATTATTATTATTATTATTATTATTATTGCTGTTGTTGTTGTTGTTGTTGTTGTTACTATTATTATTACTATTATCATTATTATTATTATTGTCGTTGTTGTTATTATTGCTTGCTAAGCTATAGCCCTAGTATGAAAAGCAGGATGCTATAAGCCCAATGGCTCCTACAGAGAAAATAGCCCAGTGAGGAAATGAAGTAGGGTAATTCAAAAGAGGACATACAAGTGGATGGGTAGAACAGTCAAGACAAAAAAAATTTAAAAGAACCATACAGCAACTACTGATACCAGAGTAACAGAACGGGATTCAAAATCCAAAGGAATACAATTTTCTAGAATATTTACAGAGATTTAAACGGAACACAAATACCCAACAAACAATATTGGATCTTTCAAAAGAAATAACAGGAGAGACACTGTCTACAGTGAGCGTAGTCCCGTCGACGGAGTGAGTATCTAGACCAGGGCCCATATAACTGATGTTCTCCACTCTACCGTACGTAATATGTCTCTAGCAATTACTAGATTCTTCTTTTTTTGAAATGATTGTTATTTTTTACTGATCAAGAGAATGAGTTTTAATGAATATATCAAGAAAGGCATGTGTAATATTATGTAACAATTGTATTTCACCATATACATACATACCTTATATATATAGATATATATATATATATATATATATATATATATATATATATATATATATATATACATATATATAAATTATATATATTTACATAAAGATATATATATATATATATATATATATATATATATATATATATATATATATACTGTATATATATATATATATATATATATATATATATATATATATATATATATATATATATATATATATATATATATATATATATATATATATATATATATATATATATATATATATATATATATATATATATATATATATATATATATATATATATATATATATTTATATATTATAAATTAGTTTACATATTGATTTTTTCGTTATTCCGTCTACGCATTACACTTATCCCTTGCATAATGCATCTGAATTTTGGAAGACAAAATATATATTAGAATTATGTGAAGAATGACAAGCGCAATAAACTTAAAACATCTAGTAGAGCGAGAGCTAGCAGCCATTTATTTACCGGAGATGACCAAAATTCTAGTGGACATTTTTGGAAAGGGTCTGCCATGGGGCATACAAAAATGGATATCTTCAAGTTGGGCAGTGCTGGGTGTGGATTTTATTAACCCCTTTTGTCCGAAAACGGGCTTTTCATTTTTCGGCAAAATATGTGGGTTGGTGAAAGTAAATTGGCTGCAACTGGGCCTAAAATAAAGAACTATATACCAAAATGATGCTACTGATAAGTAGAATTATTTGATATTAAACCAAATTAATTACTTTATTATTAGAGGTCACCAGGGGTCAAAAGGTCAAGTTCAGCCCTTTGAAATGCCAGATTTGGGTTTTATTTGTATTTTGGCTAAATAAGACATAAAAATTTGCAAAAGGTTTACTAAATATGCATAAAATATGAATAAGATATACAAATAAAGTTTTTTGAAGAACGTGGGATCTATTCCAGCTATATTTCTAGTATGGAGTTCTCTAAAAGTCTATTTCCTTTTCTTCATCTGAGGAATGGCTGATCTCATCATCATCATCATCATCATCACCATCATCATCATCTTCCTGTACATTAGCTTCTTCAACGGTTAACTTATCAGGAATATTTGAGCAAGTGAACCAGACAATCATCAATCTGCCATTCTGAACTTTCCAGCCATGTCCTTCAGGACCAAATGAGTCTGGATCGGCTTCCCTTGTATTCCTCCATTTGTGTGCAACAAAGTTAGTTCTTAGCAACTTCTGTTGCAACACTCTTTGGCAAGGAGGAAGACAACAGGGGTCTGTAGTTTTGATTTTATCAGACGGATCAGTTTCCTTCTTAGGAGCATACAACTTACGGAAAAATTGAAGTAGACAATGCACAAGTACTCTTCAACTACAGCAGCAATCTGAATCGATGACATCTGAGTCTCCAAGGTGACTAATTGCTGATGTGAACCTAGGGTTGCTTTTCATTATTTCAAATGGCTTCCACTTTGCTTTTCTCATAAAACATGCTGAATGGAAGCTTGGTAAAGCATTGCATATAGATCCAGTCAGTTTGGTTGCAAGATGTGACATATCTATGAAACGCATAGAACTTCTAGAACTCAATCCAGCATCCATCCAAATCTGTGCATTAAGAAACCTACCCTGGTAGAGAATGATGATGAAGACGTCAGTGTCGTTGCTGCGAATGGCAATCACTGGGACCACATCAAGGTTAACAGCAACAAAGTTTGCATGGTACAGTAACCGTGTATCAGCTTCTTCATGCCTGCACTGAAGCTCATGAATCAGGATCGTGTTGACAGTTCCACTTGCTGAAGTGTAAAGGTTGCATTCATGTTACACTGCAAAGTAGACCTGATGTCCCGGAAGAGTCGATGCATATCTATCTGATGACCATTCATCCTTCAAGAAGGCCAAAAACTCTGTTTAGAAATGTGATGTGCTCCAAGCCGTGTTGAGATCTGGTGGTCTTTTCTGTGACGAGCCAGTGGTTATGTAGGTAGTGGGGGACCTACCACACAAGTCATGTTCAATGTCCTTGATACTTGGCCCATTAGGATATGTGTCACAGACTGTGTACAATTTCACCAGTGCTACAAGCTTATTTCAAAATGGACATTGCCATCCCCCCGTATGTGGATGGCATGTCGACTGTACGGAAGACGAACATAGCATCAATAATATAGACATCAGTCCTCTCTGGTATGGCATTCAAGGTTCCCATTGATTCTAATTTTTCCATTAATGTGCTCTTTGATGTCTTGTTCATATAACCAGTTATATGACACAATGGTAAAGGAACTGGAGTGAGAGGATAGGACAGGTCAATACTGAGATCAAGTTCTTGTGTTACTGACAAATACAGCAGCCTTCTAAACATGTCTGGTGCATTTTTCTTCCTTGATCTGTTTGTCCTTAGTGGTGAATTTAACTTTTACTGCATCCTCTGTGAAATTCATCACCTTTCTTTGCCTAACAGTCCGTTCAAAATGCCCACCATCTACATTCCATTCATTAACAAAAACTTGATGCCAGGTAGATCCAGTTTCTTTTGATTGCAGGAGTTTGTCTTTCACACCATCCAGTGTTATGGCAATACAGAGTATCATCATTAACAGTGAATGGATTGAGAGTGTTCTCCACCTCTGTGATCGTGCTCTTAAGGTCTGCATTGTCTTTGGCTATCCTCAATGGCTTTTGTTCCTGTATTGCATCATCCACCAGTTTGATTCCAGCCATTTCCAGGAGACAGCTCACAATTGCTCCCCTAAAAGATCTTGTCACTGTCAACCCCATACGGACTGCAGCATTCTGTGTATATGCACCAATATCCTTTTAGCTGGATGCGACATCCCTATTCACAGCTTGCTGTAAGGTATTAGCAAATGCACTTCTGGAAAAGGTGTTCCTAGTTCTCCGCACAGAGAGTGCACCTGCTTCAAAACTTTGCTTGATTCCGGGATGTGTCATTTCCATATTGAGCAGATTGAGGTGATACAATGACATCCAGCGGGCATAGTTTGGCTTGTGAATTGCAAAGAATATAGGAATAATTGAACCTAAAGCATAGATGTAGAGGTCTAGGTCATATGTCCTGCTGGCCCTGTCAAAAAGCATGAATATATGAACGAGATCAATGTAGAGAAACCAGAACCTAGCAGTAGAGCCATGATGACTCTGATGAGTCTGATCACAGAATTTGCAATATCTTTCCAACAAATTACAAATTACAGCGGACTCCAATAATGTCAAAAGTGATTGGGATGATGGGTCTGCAGAAAATGAATTCAACAACGCCATGCATTCATCTGGTATTCCACCTTCTACCAAAAAGTGCTTAAATGCAGAATCTGCAAGGCAAGTGCAACCAGGGTATGGATACGCTTGCATCAGTTAAAATGTTTTCCACCAATGAACCCTCATACCGAACCATGAGCCAACACATCAGACATGCTAAGAACCTCGTTATAACCAGACGATTATTATTATTATTATTATTATTATTATTATTATTATTAAATGCTAAGCTACAACCCTAGTTGGAAAAGCAGGATGCTATAAGCCCAGGGGCCCCAACAGGGAAAATAGCTCAGTGAGGAAAGGAAACAAGGAAAAATAAAATATTTTAAGAATAGTAACAACATTTAAATAAATATTTCCTATATAAACAATAAAAACTTCAACATTATAACCTAATGCGCTGAAATTGGCCATGGAAATATGAAATGCACCAAAACAAACGAAGATATTGTCAAAGAGAGAGGATTCTTGTGCTTGGTTCTGGAGTGCAGGTGTTGCCATAACAAGGTCATATGTCACTATACCATATGCCTCACTGCACTCACTTGCAACCTTTTGAGACCTGACCAAAGTTTCTTTAACTACATCCAATGTTGTTGGTGGTAGTTCAATATTTTCAATATACCAAATCTACTGCAAAGGGAGTCTGTCCTCTGTGACCAAGAAATTCCAGCCTGCCACATACGGGTGCTGGACATCAAGCAGCAGCAAATTAACCAGATGATATTCATTTTCTTTGCTATCTCCAGGCTGGATTGTGCATCTTATGAACATTTTTCAAATTTGAACCTCGGCAGTTATGGCTTTCTTTTATATGGCATGATTTGTCGCTGAGGCGCATCAAATATTCGTCGTCTTTTCACAGGTACTTGGTCAGTAGTTGTATCAGTATTCATGGTCCCTTCAGTCTCAGCACATTGCATCACACCTGAGGCAGGCCTATTCTGGTAGCATATCACAATGGTGTCATGAAGAGTGTCTTTACCAGATAGGGTTTCTGTGAGCTCGTCATAATTATCCCAAACAAGACCTGTGGAGAGACCAACTTGAGGTAAAAGCATATCAGGTAAAAGCTGCCCTTCTGCTGTGATTTTTGACGCTATATCCGTCTCAGTTGCTTCAACTGTGTGATAACTTACCGCATGACCCTAGTGATTAGGAATTTCCACAACTCTACGACTACCTGTGAGGCTTTTCATTCCGACTCCCAGACAAAGATGCTTGGATGGTTTTACTCATCCCCAGCTGGTACACAAAATAACTACCCTTCGTTTTTCTGATTCACTAGGCTTATCTTTATTCTGCAAGACACAGAGAAGTGGGGTAAATTTCTACTTGCCCTTTCTTAAAATCAAGTGACAAGGACACAGGCAATTCAGGTGCACACTTACAAATTTCAAGGATGTTAAAACGCAATGTAGAGGCTGTTTTTATAATGTTTTAAAGACAAAACAGGTGCACATACAAAGTCAATAAAACAGATCTCAGTAATATAGGTGAACCATCTATCAACTAAATTTGAAACGGTTTGAGGAGTAAATTTCACCGGAACCCTTTAATAATGACTTTTGTCATATCAGTCATATTGCTGGAATAGATCCCATATTCTTCAAAAAACTTTATTTATGTCTCTTCTTTATATTCTATTCATATTTAGTAAACCCTGGGCAAATTTTGATGTCCTATTTAGCCAAAATACAGCTAAAACCCAAAACCGGCATTGCAAATGTTGACCTTGACCTTTTGACCCTTGGTGACCCCCAAATAATCATTGTTTGATATGAAATAAATCTACAGATAAATAGCATCATTTTGGTATATAGTTCTTTATTTTAGACCCAGTGTGAAAGGAGCTGCAGCCAATTTACTTTCACCAACCCCCAAATTTTGCCAAAAAATGAAAAGCCCGCTTTCAGACAAAAGGGGTTGATAAAATGCACACCCAGCACTGCCCTACTTAAAGATACCCATTTTTGGATGTCCTATGGTAGGCCCTTTCCAAAAATACCCACTAGAATTATGGTCATCTCTAGTAAGAAAATAGCTGCTAGCTCTTGGACTATAGATATTTATTCATAGGTTTCCTTTATCCAATGACTTATTTATTAAAATATATGAAGTTCATACTAAAACCTATTTTGGAATTAGAAAGAATACTAGTTTGCTATTTACAAAAGAGAAAAGTTTACATAAAAAACTCACTTCTTCGTGTAATTTATTGGTTTCCATTTAATGCATTAATAAGAAACTTGAAAAACATATAAATAAAAACTCTTCCACAAATATCCTTGATTTTTAAAAAATACCCAATGTTATTTCCACCACTGTGTCAATGGTAATTCTTCACATTAACCTTTATAAAAGCATCACAAACAGACAAATTTTTATGCATACATTAATTCGAAGCAAGATAATGGAATTTAATTCTATGCAAAAGATTCTCAACACACACTAAGTGGTGCAAAATAATTTGATAGCATTAGTTGCCTGATATGCAAGATCCTAGCAAATGTCACATTACTTTATCCTAGTCCAAAGGAAAACATGTTAGGTGATATGAATACGTTCATGTCATACAGGAAAAAATGTGTAGGAGGCTCCCTGTGCTAATGTGATAGATTAAATTTATAAAATGAAGAGAATATATAAAGTACACTATACCGAATATCTCTTCAAGTAATCATTTACGTCCATTGAAAAAAGCAAGGAACGTTTTGAACGGATCTCATCTGAACTTAAGTTTGTCTATATATATATATATATATATATATATATATATATATATATATATATATATATATATATATATATATATATATATATATATATATATAGATATAGATATATATATATATATATATATATATATATATATATATATATATATATATATATATATATATATATATATATATATATATGTATATATATATATATATATATATATATATATATATATATATATATATATATATATATATATATATATATATAACGGATTTTGAGCGAAGCGAAAAATCTATTTTTGGGTGAGATAGTCATGACGTCCTGATGGAAGGTTCCTTTTTGGTAGCTTCCTTGGGTATATTAACTACTGGATATTCCCAGAGAATGAAACCACAGGTTATCACAGAATTCTTACTTCTGGAGCGAGTATCCTAAAGGTTTCCCTTTAAGACATCGTATATCAACAGGGGACGCATGTATTAACACGCCACATAGCTATCTGCACCCCATATAGAGTTAACACTTCGATATGGAGGGGTGGAGAATAACTGGGGAGCCGTTCCACAGCTACACTCGTCCGTGGCTACTTTTGGTACTCGAAATGTAAACAAACGGGCGCCATTGCTAAATGACGTCACATCCGTCCTCATCCTGATGCCAGCTGCTTGCTAATCTCCATGATACAGCAGGATAGGGCGGGGCCTGAAAGGCTGGACTAGAATAGGAGGGAGGGTCCATCAGGACGTTATGGCTATCTCACCCAAAAATAGATTTTTTGCTTCGCTCAAAATCCGTTTTTTGGGCTCAATCCATGACGCCCTGATGGAAGAATACCAGAGAATCAATGTATTGTGGTAGATTTCCTCTTATAGAGTAAGTGCCAAGGGCTTTGAATAAAGGTAAGCATTGTGACCTTGATAGAGGTTCCGTGGGGATGCAACTTCCTGCCTCCCTGGCAGAGAAGTCCCAACGGTCCATGCCAAAGTTCAAAGTGGTCATCGAAGGACTACTCACCTTGCAGAGAGTACGTGAAGAACTCGGAGACAAGACGGAATGGTCGAAATTCGTGTAGGAACATTCTCAATAACAGATAAGTGGTGGTTAGGCACTATATATCATAGCTAGAGAACAGTCTAGTCTCGTAGATATGGTGCAAGTATGTATTCAATTAGGAATATTACACAGCATAGGTAAGTATATAATATGGATAGAACCTATTATTCTTCTTATATCAAGAGAAAGGGGATAATGAAACTATGACAACCATGTATTTCATAGTATGAGTAGGAGCGGAGAGAGACGCACAAGTAATAAAATAGAAATTTTATTTCACAATTGCAGGATATAGTAATAATAAATGCAATAAAGGATGTAAAGTTAATTTACAATTAAATTATAATGTACATAGCAATGAGAAGACCTCGCTCTTGAAGCTGAAAGAAAATTTCAAATTATTAGAAAGCACAAGTTCCATAGGAACGTCAGTCTTTAATAAAGAAAAAAACACATCATGCTCTAGGCATGTGGCACTTATGTGACGACTATGACATTTCACCTTGTAAAGAACAGTCTATGAAAAACACTAAGTGTCCAAGAAATCACTACGTATCACACGAGGGTCAACATAGGCACCCGAAGAGTTAAAGTCCCAAGTAACTCACTGTTCTATGCAGAGTTAACTGCAGGTTTCATAACACTACCTGCGGCTACCACGAAATGTTTGACTTCCTGCACTTGCTTCGCATAGTGTTTGAAGAAAACACGCAAAGATTTCCATCCTGTGAAGCTCTTGAGGCTTTCGAAATCCATGCTCTGGAAAAAATTCAGAGACGACGCGACTTTTCTAGGATCGTGACCTGCGGGTGTACTGTCATGATCCGCTCTGCGAATGAAGTAGGTGATTTTCGCTCTTAGTTGTTTCAGTGACAGGTCGCTACCCGATGTTTCTCCTTTGAAGAGTTGGCCTCCACCAAAATCAGAAGTTCTTCGAAGATAGACCTTGAGGCTCTCTACCGGACATAGAGAGGCATCTTCTTTCAGGGGGCAGATTCTCCAAGGGCCCCATCTCTTGGTGGGTAGTTCATTTTTCGCGAGAAACGCCGGATCAGGGAAGAGGGTAAGGTCTCCTGAGTCTGTAAACAGGATGTGACCCTCGTCTCTTGATAATGCCACTATTTCGCTGACTCGGGCTCCTGAGGCAAGAGCAAAAAGAAATATAACTTTTTGAGTCAGATCCTTGAGAGGGCACGAATCGTTGTCCAAGTTGGAGGCAAAATGGAGCACCTTGTCCAGGGACCAGGAGATAGGTTTTGGCGGGGGTGCTGGGCGTAGATGAGCTCATGCCTTCGCCAGTTTATTGAAGATGTCGCTGGACAGTAGTGGTCTAGTCAAGGCCGATTTGCAGGTAGAAATCGTGTTGGCTGCTAAGCCCTGTCCATGAAGGTGAATGAAGAAGGACATGCAAAAATTGATGGTGATTTCCGTAGGATTTTTTGCCTTGACGAATGAGACCCACTTTCTCCAGGATGATTCGTATTGCCGTCGTGTGGATTCGGTCTTGTATTCCTCGAGGAAGTCTAGACTTTTCTTCGAGATCCCGAACCTTTTCTTCGCGGCTAGGGAGAGAAAATCAGGAGATGAAGGTCCCTGACTTTCGATGATGAAGCGAAGACAGTCGACTTCTGTACTTGCTGGGAGAGAACTGGGCCCGGGAGAGGGATCAGCGTGGGCTGCAGCTCCAGGACCAGGGGGTACCAATTGCTCCGGGGCCACTTGGGAGCCACTAGGGCCGCTGTCCCTTTGAAGGTTCTCAGCTTGGAGAGTACTTTCAGCAGAAGGTTGGTGGGAGGGAACAGGTAGATCCTGGATCATCTGTTCCAATCCAGTGACATGGCGTCCACTGCTTCTGCCTTGGGGTCCTCGTACGGGGCCGCATAACGAGGAAGTTGATTGTTGTCGCTCGTTGCAAAGAGATCGATCTGAAGTTCCGGGACTTGGTGAAAGATGAAGGAGAACGATCTTGCGTCTACAAACCATTCCGACTCTATCGGGCTTGTCCGAGATAGAGCGTCCGCCGTCACATTGCGGAATCCTTGTAGGTGAACTGCAGACAGGTGCCATTTCTTCTTCTCTGCCAGGCGGAAGATGGGGAGAAGCACCTGATTTATCTAGGGCGATCTCGAGCCCTGACGATTGAGACATCGGACTACCACCGAGTTGTCCAGGGTCAGACGAATGTGGATCGAGGGAGGCAGAGAGAGTTTCTTCAGAGGGAGAAGGACCGCCATGGCCTCCAAGATGTTGATGTGAAACGTCTTGAATAGGGGAGACCATGTCCCTTGAGCCTCTTGTTTTCGGGAGTGACCTCCCCAACCCTCCAGCGAAGCGTCCGTGTGGATGTTGAGTGATGGAGGTGGATGTTGAAGAGGAATGGACCTTTTCAGGGCCTTTGCTTCCGACCACGGCTTTAAGACTAACCGAAGTCTGTTTGGGAGCCGTCTCTTGAGGTCTCTTCGAGCGATGGATGCAGAACGTCTCCAGACTCCCGCGGCATCCTTTAGCTGTGCACGCAGCACTGGGTTTGTCACTGAGGCGAACTGTAGAGAGCCTAGAACTTGTTCCTACTGACATCTTGAGATCCGCTTGGATTTCAGCAGTTTTTTGACAGACCCCGCTATTTCTTTCCTTTTCTTCTGGGGAATGGAAAGGCGGTGTGACTGAAGATTCCACTGGATTCCTAACCATTGGAACTTCTGAGCTGGAGAGAGGCGAGATTTCTTTGTGTTTATCTTGAATCCCAGGTGTTCCAGAAACTGGGTGACTTTGTTGCAGGATCTTAGACAATCTTCGGGCGATGTCGCCCAGACCAGCCAGTCATTGAGGTAGGCCATCACCTGGACGCCGCGGAGGTGGAGCTGTTGAACGATGGCATCTGCCAGCTTTGTGAAGATCCGTGGGGCCACGTTGAGCCCGAAGGGCATGGCCCTGAAAGCGTAGCTTTTCCTTTGGAGTCGAAATCCTAGGTAGGAGGAAGCGTGGTGGTTCATTGGAACGTGCCAGTAGGCATCCGCCAGGTCTATTGAGACCGTGTAGGAACCTTGAGGCAGAAGAGTCAGCATCTTGAACTTGTTGTTTGCTATGAACTTGTTGAGGGGGGATAAGTCTAGAATGACTCTGAGTTTGTCGGAGTCCTTCTTGGGGACGCAAAACAGTCTCCCTTGGAACCTGGTTGACTTTACCCTCCTTATCACCTTCTTGTGCAAGAGTTCTAGGACATATTCTTCCAGGAGGGGGTTTGACTGTTGGAAGAATTGCTGGAAGGTTAGGGGTGGTTGAGTCCAGCTCCAGCCTAGACCCTTCTTGACGATGCTGTGTGCCCAGGGATCAAAGGTCAAACGATCCTGGAATTGGCGGAGTCTTCCTCCCACCGGAAGAACTTCATTGCTTCTGGCTTCCCGAGGGCTTACTACCTCGGCCGCTAGTTCCCTTTCCTCCTCTGCCTCTGGAGGGACGGCGAGATGCATCTCTGCCCGCACCTCTGTTTGAGCCTCTACCTTTGGGACGAAAGGTAGTTGACTGCTGCTCAAATGCAGGGGTGAAGACCGGCGACTGTGACAAGACCGGTTGGGTGACCAATTGAAAGGTCTGTTGTGGCTGAGCTGCCACTTGGGGAGTAGCGGATTCGGAAACTGCCGTCTCTGTTGACGTTGCTGGGGTTTCGGCTTTTTGGGTTTCATCTTAGGTTGAGGGCTGTGGTCCTGAGATGATTTCCTTCTCTTCGACATGCCCCATTTATGGAGAAGGTTCCTGTTCTCTGTGGCGGCCTTGTCGGTGATCTCTTTCACTAGGGAGGACGGGAAGAGGTGTTTACCCCAGATTTTGGAGGAAATCAGCCTCCGGGGTTCGTGTCTCACTGTAGCACTTGAGAACACGAATTCACGATACGCTCTACGAGCCTTCGTGAAGCTGTACAGATCCTTTACTACAGTCGCCAGGTGTGTCTTGGCGAGGACCATGTAGTAGTCAGGGACCCTAGTGTCACCGGCCATGACTTCGAGCTGTACTTGGAGGGACATAGATGCGGCGAGCCTTTCCTTCGTATCATGTTCCCGACGAAGGAGATGATCGTTAAGTTTCGGGAGGTCCTCGTTAAACTGACGACCAGCGACGTCAGGCTCTAGTTTCCCCACTACAAAGGTTGACTGGACGTCTTTCCAGTGTCTAACATCAGGGGGAGTGGTCAGGGAGAAGGGTCTGCACTCCTCCAGTGCAGGGCAAGGTTTCCCTTCTTCCACTGCCTTATGCACCGCAGTGAAGGCCTTTTCCAGAAAGGGGAAGGTCGTATCGTCTGGTGCGACGTAGGTCGGGTGCTTTTTGCTAAGCGCCGGTAGTTTAGAGCATGTGAAGCCCCTACTTTTCACCGTGTTGGCTAACATAGCCTGGGCCTTCGGGAGATCGAAAACGATAACCTCCTTTGGTTCGGTCTCTTCTTTAGAGGCAGGTTCAGACCTAAGTCGGACATAACAATCCGGGTAAGCCTGAAAGTTTGGGAAGAATTCCACTTCTTCCAGCGCAATCAAGCCGACCTTTTCGCTAATAAAGATCTTGCCCGTGGTGATCGGCATGTGCTCGGCATACCTCCATTGGTTAGTATCCTAGCATGCAGGGAGGTCCTTAACCGAAATCCTTTTCGGTTGCTTCGAACTTCCAATGTTGGACCTGAAGAACTCATGCGTCTCGCGGAGTTTCTTATCCATGAGAGCTTCAAGCATCTTGAAGATCTCCTGAGTGTTGGATGGGGTAGGATCCGGGGTAGCGGATGTAGAAGGGAGTGATACATCCGTCAGTGTAGGAGTTGGTGTAGGGGTGGGTGTTGGAGCGACCTCCTGCTCCGACTCAGGGTATTCCACCTGATCTTCCTCATAGTCTAGTTCATCGCCCATGAGGTTCCTCTCCGTGTTCTCCGACACTTCCGACATACGTTCCACGTTGTCGGAGTCTAAAAAGCACTCATGCATGGACTGAGCCATGACCACATCCGGTTCCACCACTATCTGGACGGTGGGAATCTGATCTTTAGGGACCACTGAGTCTGGTGATGCCTTCGGGAAAAGCAAGGCCCTCAAATCTTCAGTGGTGAGATACGGTCTGGTGGCGTTTTTCTGGAAGCCACGCCCCCACTTGTGTAGCTTCTCTCGAGCAGCGTCCCTTACCTCCACTGAAGGAGGATCGTTGAACGCTTCAACCAGACGATTCTTGCAGACTGTACAGTGCTGCGGGTCCCAGAATTTCAGTTCGCCTTTCTTATTGGCGCAGGGGGCGTGGGTCCGATACGCCGTGTGCCCGTAGAAGTGCAGGCGCTTCACTCCACAGAAGTTGTGGTCACATTTGATGTACTCCTCCTGTAAAAGAAAGAGAACATGAGTATACGGAAGTCATAAGATTGACTTACATAACCCTAAAGTTAAATTTTAAGTAGTTAAACTTTAACTTTACATTAATTTATAAATTGTAATGTTAAAGAGTGGAGCGGGAAAGGAAGTAGATAGACACATACTTGTGCATCCCGCCTAGCTGGTTACCGTAACCTTATCAGTGGGCAATTTCGTTTGTGACCGAGGACACAAAGCGGAAATCTTCATGGACCGCCAAATAAGGCAGAAGATAATTCTAGCAGAGATTGCCTGCGATGTATATCAAGGGCTGAGACCACTCAGACCTTTATAGTAAAAGGGGGTTAGTAGAAGACCCCATATGATATCGGGTTCCGGCAACCAGCTGCGCTAAGACACACGCAGTATGCTGGAAATTTTGATATGCAAGAAGACAGCACGGCCGTTAATAGAACGGTAAGACAATACCTATCCATCGGAGTAGCCAAGCTATCTGGTTGCAGTGTAGGGCTATCAGCACGCAGTTGATAGCTGGTAGAAGGGGCGCAAGTCCCTTGGTGCCTCCAGAGGGTGCCGGCAGACCGGGGGCCGCTCCAGCAGGGTTTATGGCATTAGGGAAGACACATAGAGAATTCAGGTATAATGCCAGCTTAGCGGCCGCCGGCAGGAGGCGGACGCTCCGGCAGCCGAAGGCTGTCGGCTTGGTGACTAGTTCATAAGATAAGGAAGGAAGGTATGGTATACCCAGGCCGCCGGCAATCAATGCCGGCACGCCGGAGGCCGGCCCGAAGGACGGACAACCGAAGCTAGGTAGGATAAGGGTGGGCCATCGGCTATACGCCAACGGAAGGCGGCAGCCCTCCGGCACGCGGAGGGCTGTCGACTAGGGGAGGGAGGGTATCTCAGGAATGTGTCACCAAGAGAGGGGCGGTATCGCCGGCAGTAGAGGCGGCAAGGGACCGGCACCAGGATAGGAAGAGAGACAGAAGGATGGAATGGAGGGGTAAGGACACGAACCCCTCTAGCATCCCATCTGAGTGAGTGTACCCATGATAGGAGTGGGTCCTATCACCCTATGGCAGGGGGCCGGCGGTCGGCCGGGTGCCAGAGTAACCCAAGGGAGGGTTAGGGTACACCCAAGAGAAGGGGGAACCCCTGCGGACAAATCGCTTCCAGTGGCTAACCCCATAGGACGCTATGAAGGGTATATGTACCAGAGCGGCCTGCCAACAGGAGTTCAAGATAGCCCTATCACTCCACCCGAAGGAGTGGTTGTAGGACTAGGGACAGATGTGTATAGGCTAGCCTATGTATAGGCTAGACCATACCAAAGGATAGGTGGGG
>NC_090736.1:56505049-56537549 GCF_036898095.1 Palaemon carinicauda | reverse complement strand
TCATCACCTCCTACTTCACGCTTCCTAGTCCTCAGACATGTAGGTCTTGGTGCTCCAACTCTTTTAGTTCCTTGTAGAACCCGGTTGAAAGTTTGGTGAACTAATCTCTCTCTAGATAAATATGCACACGCACACAGATTCAATCACCCCCCCCCACCCCTTCCGCTTTTCTAACTATAACCCACTTTTTCGGCAGTTTTTGGGTGATTGTGGTTTCCAATTATATCTCTCTGGATTCCTCCTCTCTCTGGGGTACGACTACACCCCTCTCCTCCCTGCCGCTCAGCGTAACAGGAAAGAAATATATATATATATATATATATATATATATATATATATATATATATATATATATATATATATATATATATATATATATATATATATATATATAAACTGTAACCCACTTGTTCAGCAATTTTTGGGTGACTGGTTTCCAAGTATACCTCTCTGGAGAGAGAGAGAGAGAGAGGGGAGAGAGAGAGAGAGAGAGAGAGAGAGAGAGAGAGAGAGAGAGACCCCGACACTTGTTCTATATTACATAAGGGAGAATTTTAGAATGCTCTATAGTTGTAGATGTACAGATATGACTATTTACTACAATTATAGTACAATTCTGTGGAGGCAAGACGTATTTCACAATAATAAGTTCTGTCCAACAGGAATCAGGATGTTCACATACATGTAATAGAAGACCAATATTTGCAGTCCTTATGACCAACCTTCTCGGAAAAAGTTATGTAATTATTATGAAGTGTCAACTTTGTCCAGTTAATATGATATTATTTTGTTCAGTTGTCACTTTGATATTCATATTACAAAATTGTAAACTATATTTATTTCTGTCCATCAATTATCTATATGTTTATAATGCGTAACGTTTTTATGTTCAACAGGCTTACATAAGGCCTTTTATAGTTTATAAATCAAATATCTGTTTTAATGTTGTTAATGTTTTTAAAAATATATTATTTAAAATTTTCATTACTTCTTATATCGTTTATTTATTTGCTTATTTCCTGGGGCATATAGCATCTTGCTTTTCCAACTAGGGTTGTAGCTTAGTAAGTAAGTAAGTAAGTAAGTAAGTAAGTAATAATAATAATAATAATAATAATAATAATAATAATAATATACATCGTATTTTATTGTAGATTCTATTACGTACGTAAATTCCATTATTTTTATGAAGTGGGAGCAATATAGAAAAGAAATATATATTTTAGGAATAAAATGATGCAAACATGAACGATTTTATTGGTAATTTTAGGTTGCCCTAGACAGGTTATAATTCGGATATAGGCAACGGAGTGTCCTGGACTAACTCCTGGACTCCTGATAGAGCCATTAACAACGGCATTAGCATTCGCTTTCATGGTCGTTAGATCCTCTGGTTTTCATGGTCAGACATAACGGTAACTGTATTATATAGTATTATTAATGTATGACACGTATATACATGATGTCATATTCAAATATTCTGTAAGTAATTAGAGACAGATATGGTGTGAAGAGGAAAACGGAAAATGCGATGTTGAGGTTGGCAACGGGTGGTGCAGAAGTTGCAATGTGTTGGTGGAGAGGTCAGACGGGGCTTAGATATTATGAATGGATTAGGTTTAATATCTTCCAGTAAACTTGTAACATAACATATATAGCAATATGGTATGTCGGCCATAATTTAGGTCAGGATAATGAAGGTATTGTACTAAAATATAATAGTAATAAACCGATTTGTTTTAAGTTTTAAAGGCTGCACATGAATGGCAGAGGCAAGAGACAGTGACATTGCCCTAGTAAGCAGGACAATGCCCAAGAGACTGACCATTAATACATGTGGTCAGCGCCCAAGCCACCTCTTCACACAAGCTAGGACCAGGAAGGCTTAGGCAATGGCTGCTGATAACAGCAAGTAGACCTATAGGCTCCTTAGCTCACAAGGATTGTGAGATTACACACGCTAAAGGGGCTACTTTCCTCTTGGTAATGGTAGAAGAGAGACTTTAGCTATGGTAAGCAGCTCTTCAAGGAGAAGGTACGAGTTTGCGGGGGATTCGAACTCCAGTCTGGAGATCACCAGGTAAAGACGTTACCACATAGGCCACAGATACCCTGAGATGTCTACGTTAAACAACGTTTGTCCTTCTCTGAAATGACTAGTAGTTTAATTCTTATTAGACCCTGAAACCTCCATAGAATTTCCTGTGAAACACGTGATGAAATGACTGAGGTCGTCCAAGCGACAGTATTGAGGTTAACCTTTGATGACTCTCCTGAACTTCATAAGTTATTTTAAATAATGAAGATCCTTCAAAGCGAACTGATTATGATATGCAACGGGTTTTGTCAAGGGAATTCCATACCCACAGCAGTTCAGGTTAAGTTCGGCAAACAACAGCGGTTTCTGAAAAAAAAAAAAAATACTGTTTAGTTTATTACGGTCAATTGATTTTGTTATAGTTTCCAATTAAAATGTGGTCTGTAGGTAAAGTCTGTGAAACTTTATAAATTACAAGACATGTAGTGGAATGAAAAATAAGTATGATTTGATGTAAACGTATTGAAAGAAAAGCCGTTCTTCAGTACACACACACACCTATGTATATATATATATATATATATATATATATATATATATATATATATATATATATATATATATATATATATATATACATATATATATATATATATATATATATATATATATATATATATATATATATATATATATATATATATATATATATATATATATATTGATAAAAGTCTATATATATATATATATATATATATATATATATATATATATTGATAAAAGTCTATATATATATATATATATATATATATATATATATATATATATATATATATATATATATATATATATATATATATATATATATATATATATATATGGTCTAGGACTTTTCGTCTACAGCATTTTGGTCCAAAGCACTTTAGTCTATGACGCCTTTGTTTAAAAGCAATTTGATCTAAAGACACTTAGGTCTAAGAACTATTTTATATAAAAACAATCACCAAACGATAAATTTGGTATATTTACCTGTATCTCATACGGCAATTTCCTTTTTAAGTTGTTCTTATATATCTTCATCTTTTTATAAGAAACATGAAGTATATTTGTAACGTTACCTGGTTAACTGGTGAGCAAAATACGTAAGTTTATTAGTTACTTTAAGTAATTTCTTTAATAAGTCTCGAGACTAATTAATGGTGTAAAATTTAATTTCAAGTGAAACAAGTGATTTTATAACATTCATAAATATTTATTTCTTAGCCTAAGGCTTTTATGCACATTTGATATTTCGAGTCACGTGATTATATAATTTTCAGAGCGTAACAATTTTTGTCTTAATCTGAGTTTACTTCAGACCTAATATTTCGAGGGATTTTCTTTTTTATGTAAATTCTTTTCAAAGTGTTATAATTTATATAGAATATATTTATTTTTGTAAAGTGTGTATATTTCAATCACCAGTCTCGTGTCCTGTTTATGAATCAAAGTAAGTTGTTTGAATAGTTCTTAGTGATAATTACCCAGTTTTGTTTTTGAGTGTACTTAAGAGACCTTTGTTTATTCAGTGTTTATATATATTGCTGTCTGGGAGTTATATAATCGTGTCAGAGCTCGGGTATTAATATTTTCAAGTGTAACAGAATTAATGTAAAAACAAACAGGTGAGATTGGAACTCGAGAGGTTGTATAGCTTGCCAGCCGTAATATATATAATAATATATTTTGGTTCCTAGACACGGGACCATCATATAATATATATATATATATATATATATATATATATATATATATATATATATATATATATATATATATATATATATATTTATTTATATATATATATATATATATATATATATATATATATATATATATATATATATATATATATATATATATATATATATATATATATATATATTAATATGTCTGGGAACAAAAAATATATTATATATATATGTATATATATATATATATATATATATATATATATATATATATATATATACTGTATATATGTGTATATATATTATATTTTTTGTTCCCAGACACGAGACCAAAATGTAATAATATATATAGTCTTGGACTTTTTGTCTACAGCATTTTAGTCTAAAGCACCTTAATCTAAGACACCTTTTTCTAAAAGCACTTTGAACGAAAGACACTTTGGTCTAATAACTCTTCTATATATATATATATATATATATATATATATATATATATATATATATATATATATATATATATATATATATATATATATATATATATATATATATATATATATATCACCGAACGATAACATTGCTCTATTTACCTGTATCTAATACGACAATTTCCATTTTAAGTTGTTCTAATATATCCTACTGTTTTTGAATTGTAAATATTATTATAATGTCACCTTAAAACCCATGACGGACAGAACTATGAAATGCTTAAAACAAATTGAACCTGAATATGCATTGCCGTTTATTGATGCATAAAAAATACATTTGTAAATGGAATGCGAAGCCATTATCTAAAGTGCCTTAAGGGAATGTTGACGATTTCACACTTGACGATAATTCATGTTGAAGCAAGGTTATAGGATAGTGTCGTAGTTATTATTATTATTATTATTACTTCTTGCCAAGCTACAACCCAAGTTGGGAAAGCAGGATGCTATAAGCCCGGGGGTCCCAACAGGGAAAGTAGCCCAGTGAGGAAAGGAAACCAAGAAATTAAAATATTTTAAGAACAGTAACAACATTAAAATAAAATGAATATGTGACGAGCCGAGAGAAGGGTTGTGACTCAAAGGCAGGATGCAATCAACTGAGTACTGTATTAAAGAACACTCTCCTTTATATACAAAACCTCAAGGAAACAGGAAAATACATGTTCGAGGAAATGACAATGTTACAGAGGAAAACAGCAGACATGATTTTCATGTTCGTTTTAGTGCGAGGGAAGAGCGAAGATACAAGCATAATATATACAAAAGGAATTATGTACAGTTGTGTGACACACGGTTGGTACAAATATTTCCTAGGATAGAATATTCTGCCCGAGTGTACTCTCAAGTAAGAGAACTCTAACCCAAGACATTGGAAGACCGTGGTACAGAGGCTATGGCACTACCCAAGACTAGAGAACAATGGTTTGGTTTGGGATTGTCCTTCTCTTACCATAGCTAAAAGAGTCTCTTTTACCCTTACCAAGAGGAAATTGGCCACTGAACAATTACAGTGAATTAGTTAACCCTTGAGTGAAGAAGAACTGTTAGGTCTCATTCAAATCTACATTTACTTTGCTCCCGTTACTTCCCCGAGGAGAAAAAACAACATAGGTAATAATACATTCCTTTGGAGTACTCCACTGTTCATTGGGAATTCATCTGACAGGATTCCACTAACATTAATTTTGGACTTAATATGCTCATGAACAGATTTAATCATCTTTATATATTTAATAGGTACTCCAAATAAGTGTGTTAAGAAACGAAGCTTCTGGTTCAACAGCTCCACCACGTAGAATCATTGCTAACATTACTCTAAATATTGATTGTGAAACTTCGTCTTGCATGCCAAAAAGAAAAGCACTTACGAAATGCATCCAACAAAAGAGGCAAAAAACAGAAGGCTACTTTCCAGAACCGGAATCACTTTCAGAAATCAATTTACCTGAAGAATTTGAAACAATTACTATAAGGAGTGCTAAAGAACGCTTTTACTTTATGATGAAAGTGATTCTCATGAAATACTAATATTCGCAAGTGAAACTATGCTAGACATACTTGCAACTGCTTCACACTGGATGTGTGACGGTACATTCAAAATGGTCCCACAACTATTTTATCAACTGTACACGATCCACGCTATTAAAAGTGAATATTTATTTGCATGTGTCTACATCTTGTTGACAAATAAAACAAAGGAAACATATAAAAAAGCCTTTAGTATCTTGAAAGAAAAGCGCCCAGACTTACAGCCAAAAGCAATTACCACAGATTTTGAGAAACCAGTTATGGATGCTTTCAAATACGTCTTTCGAAATTTAAAGTTGCAAGCGTGTTTCTTCCATCTTTCACAGGCAATTTGGAGGAAAATTCAAAGTATTGGGTTAACAAATAGTTACGTAACTGATACTAACTCTCGCCTTTATTGTAAATTGCTTGCTGCTTTAGCATTCCTAGACCCAGATGATATAACCAAAGCATTTGAAGAATTGCTGGAGCAAGAAATGGAAGAATTGTACTGTTATTTCGAAGATACATACGTTGGAAGACCTCAAAGAACAGGAGGAAGAAGAAAGCCGCCCCTATTTTCACCAATGATTTGGAACGTTGCACAAATGTGGACAGATGGATTACCGAGAACCACAAACAAGATTGAAGGGTGGCACTGAGCGATTCAAACCCTATATGATTCCCCGCACCATTCCTTATGGCGGTTTTTGAGAGGTATTCAGAAGGAAGAAACTGTGAAAAGAAATAAGTTGACCTCTTATTTATCGGGCGAAAGGGAGACTACAAGCAAAAAATCGAAAAAAATTAATGGAAGGATTCAAACTTCAAAATAAAGACTCCAAAATGAAGAAATGTCGACATTTGAATTCCTTCGTGGTATTACTTATCTTATAAAATACTGATTAAATATGAATTTTAAATAGTTTATTTCTTGTATATTGGTGTTACCAATGAATTTATTAAATTCTAATAAGTTTATTTCTGTATACTGGCATTACCAAATAATTTTGAATTTTAAATAAAGTCTATCAGGTTTTTAGGTATTTTTTATCCCAGTTTTTTGTTTACTAGCTGCTTTGGTATACTAGCTAATTTGGTATACCAGCTATTTTGGAACAAGCTGTTTTGGTATACTAGCTATTGTGGAACTAGCTTTTTTGGTATACTAGCTATTTTGGAACTAGCCGTTTTGGACTAGCTATTTTGTCGTACAATCATATATATATATATATATATATATATATATATATATATATATATATATATATATATATATATATATATATATATATATATATATATATATATATATATACATATATATATAGGAACTGGGTAGAAGGAATTATGTAGTTGTCATGGGTAACTTAAATGCTAGAGTGGGCGCTGGAGAGGTAGAAGGTGTCATTGGGAAGTATGGCGTAACAGGTGAAAATGAGAGTGGTGAGAGACTGGTAGATATGTGTTGAACAAGAAATGGTAATAAGTGCTAGCTTTTTTAAAAAGAAAGATAAAAATAAGTATACATGGGTAAGATTGGCAAATGGAAGAGTAGTAGAAAGGGCATTAATGGATTATGTGTTGATAACTAAAAGAATGTTTGGAAGATTGAAAGACGTGCATGTGTTTAGGTGGAAGGAAAATTAGTTGTAGCAAAAGAGTGGGGGAATAGAGTAGGTGGATGTAAAAGGGAGCTAGTGAGGGTTGAAGAGCTAATAAAACCGGGGGTAAAAAGTAAATATCAGGAAAGGTTGAAAATGGCATATGACGAGGTGAGAGTAAGAGAAACTGGTAATTTAGAGGAGGAGTGGAAGTTAGCAACAGAAAATTTTGTTGGGATTGCAAGTGATGTATGTGGGCAAGGTTGTTGGAGGCAGCATGAGGAAGGGCAGTGAATGGTGGAATGAAGGAGTGAAGGTAAAAGTGGAAGAGAAAAAGAGGGCTTTTGAAGAATGGCTGCAGAGTAATAGTATAGAGAAGTATGAAAAATATAGAGAGAAAAAGGTGGAAGTAAAGCGCAAGGTACGTGAGGCAAAGAGGGCAGCTGACTTGAGGTGGGGTCAGGGACTGGGTCAGTCATATGAAGAGAATAAGAAGAAGTTTTGGAAAGAAGTGAAGAGAGTAAGGAAGGCCGGCGCAAAAATTGAAGAGACAGTGAAAGATGGAAATGGAAGGTTGTTAAAAGGAGAGGAGGCAAGGAAAAGGTGGCCGGAATATTTTGAAAGTTTGCTGAATGTTGAGGATAAAAGGGAGGCAGATATAATTGCTGTTCCAGGTGTTGAGGTGCCAGTGATGGGAGATGAGAATGAGAGAGAGATTACAATAGAGGAAGTGAGGAGAGCACTAGATGAAACGAGAGTAGGAAAAGCATCTGGTATGGATGGTGTGAAAGCTGAGATGTTGAAGGAAGGGGGTGTGACTGTACTTGAATGGTTGGTGAGATTGTTTAATGTGTGTTTTGTGTTGTCAATGGTACCAGTAGATTAGGTCTGTGCATGTATTGTACCAATATATAAGGGTAAGGGAGATGTGCATGAGTGTGGTAATTCAAGAGGTATTAGTTTGTTGAGTGTAGTTGGAAAAGTGTATGGTAGAGTACTGATTAATAGGATTAAGGATAAAACAGAGCATGCAATCTTGGAAGTACAGGGTGGTTTTAGAAGAGGTAGGGGTTGTATGAATCAGATTTTTACAGTTAGCAAGATATGCGAGAAATATTTAGCAAAAGGTAAAGAGGTGTATGTTGCGTTTATGGATCTGGAGAAAGCATATGATAGAGTTGATAGGGAAGCAATGTGGAATGTGATGAGGTTATATGGAGTTGGTGGAAGGTTGTTGCAAGCAGTAAAAAGTTTCTACAAAGGTAGTAAAGCATGTGTTAGAATAGGAAATGAAGTGAGCGATTGGTTTCCGGTGAGAGTGGGGCTGAGACAGGGATGTGTGATGTCGCCGTGGTTGTTTAACTTGTATGTTGATGGAGTGGTGAGAGAGGTGAATGCTCGAGTGCTTGGACGAGGATTAAAACTGGTTGGCGAGAATGATCATGAATGGGAGGTAAATCAGTTGTTGTTTGCGGATGATACTGTACTGGTAGCAGACACAGAAGAGAAGCTTGACCGACTAGTGACAGAATTTGGAAGGGTGTGTGAAAGAAGGAAGTTGAGAGTTAATGTGGGTAAGAGTAAGGTCATGAGATGTACGAGAAGGGAAGGTGGTGCAAGGTTGAATGTCATGTTGAATGGAGAGTTACTTGAGGAGGAGGATCAGTTTAAGTACTTGGGGTCTGTTGTTGCAGCAAATGGTGGAGTGGAAGCAGATGTACGTCAGAGAGTGAATGAAGGTTGCAAAGTGTTGGGGCAGTTAAGGGAGTAGTAAAAAATAGAGGGTTGGGCATGAATGTAAAGAGAGTTCTATATGAGAAAGTGATTGTACCAACTGTGATGTATGGATCGGAGTTGTGGGGAATGAAAGTGATGGAGAGACAGAAATTGAATGTGTTTGAGATGAAGTGTCTCAGGAGTATGGCTGGTGTATCTCGAGTAGATAGGGTTAGGAACAAAGTGGTGAGGGTGAAAACGGGTGTAAGAAATGAGTTAGCGGCTAGAGTGGATATGAATGTGTTGCGGTGGTTTGGCCATGTTGAGAGAATGGAAAATGGCTGTCTGCTAAAGAAGGTGATGAATGCAAGAGTTGATGGGAGAAGTACAAGAGGAAGGCCAAGGTTTGGGTGGATGGATGGTGTGAAAAAGCTCTGGGTGATAGGAGGATAGATGTGAAAGAGGCAAGAGAGCGTGCTAGAAATAGGAATGAATGCCGAGTGATTGTGACGCAGTTCCGGTAGGCCCTGCTGCTTCCTCCGGTGCCTTAGATGACCGCGGAGGTAGCAGCAGTAGGGGACTCAGCAGTATGAAGCTTCATCTGTGGTGGAAATATGGGAGGTTGGGCTGTGGCACCCTAGCAGTACAAGCTGAACTCGGCTGAGTCCCTGGTTAGACTGGAGGAACGTAGAGTAGAGGTCCCCTTTTTTGTTCTGTTTCTTGTTGATGTCGGCTACCCCCCAAAATTGGGGGAAGTGCCTTTGGTATATGGATGGATATATATATATATATATATATATATATATATATATATATATATATATATATATATATATATATATATATATATATATATGCCTATGCATATGTATATATTTTGCAGGCATTCCCGTCTAAAACATCAATAGTAAAATGACCAAACCAACAAAATCATTATGAAGCAAAGTGTGCAAAATTCATCCATTATGAGGCTTTTGATTACAGTACTTGAAAATTCTTTCAACATTTTTTTATATACATTTTTTTAGGACTAAACCTTCCTGGCATTTGCGAGACACCTTCTGGAAAACCCAGGCCCCACCTACTTTTTGAAAATATGAAAACTTGGAAGGTCATTCTACATTAAGGAAAGGCAGAAAGGAAATGTTTTCTTTCAATATTTGTCCTCGCTTTTAGATGCCGATAGAAAATTCAGTGAAAACATTGGTTGCATTATTCTCAATGTACAGTTGCCCTTACCCTTTTTTCGTTACTCAAGGCCAGGCAAAAAGAAGGTTATTTGTTGCTTTCTTTTTATACCTTTCGCTCTTTGGAGACTGCAAACGAGTTCCCAAGGTCCATCGCCTGAGACATTTGTATTCAGAGCGAGAGACTGTCCTTACCTTCAGACAAAAATGATAAGAGATAAAAGAAAAAGGGAGAGGTGACGATAAGAAAAGATGAGTTTCAGACTCGAGCACTTGATGTTGCAATCACTACCTTCTGTAGGAACACCCGAGTTTCCTTGAAGATTTATTGTGTATAGTACAATAGCAGAATTCTTCTATTCTCTTTCTTTACAAACAACAGTCTTTGTATACAGTATATAGTCTTTTATCGATGCAACATTTATATTCAATCCCGTCATACTTAGATTAATACCAAACTAAATTACAATGCCCAAGATATAGTTAAATTTAAATATATTTTAGCTACAGAACTATGAACTAGCGATACTTGAAAAAAAACTAACTTGCTGTTGAAATTGATGAGAAGAGCAGATAACTTGTAAATTATATATACTGTATATATATATATATATATATATATATATATATATATATATATATATATATATATATATATATATATATATATATATATATATATATATGCAATAATACATTAATCATTTACAGCAATTTCGTTCTTCCTATTTCTAGATCTTTTCTTTGTTAGGGTGTTCTTTCTATCTCTCGACCTTGTATGCATAGAGCATCTGTCGATCGATCTATCCATTTGTAGTACATCCATATTTTACAGCAATTTCGTTCTTCCTATTTCTAGATCTTTTCTTTGTGAAGGTGTTCTTTCTATCTCTCGACCTTGTATGCATAGAGCATCTGTCGATCGATCTATCCATTTGTAGTACATCCATATTTTACAGCAATTTCGTTCATCCTATTTCTAGATCTTTTTTTTTTTTGTGAAGGTGTTCTTTCTATCACTCGACCTTGTATGCATAGAGCATCTCTTGATCGATCTATCCATTTGTAGTACATTCATATTTTACAGCAATTTCGTTCTTCCTATTTCTAGATCTTTTCTTTGTTAGGGTGTTCTTTCTACCTCTCGACCTTGTATGCATAGAGCATCTGTCTATCGATCTATCCATTTTTAGTACATCCATATTATACAGCAATTTCGTTCTTCCTATTTCTAGATCTTTTCTTTGTTAGGGTGTTCTTTCTATCTCTCGACCTTGTATGCATAGAGCATCTGTCGATCTATCTATCCATTTGTAGTACATCCATATTTTACAGCAATTTCGTTCTTCCTATTTCTAGATCTTTTTTTTTTTTGTTAGGGTGTTCTTTCTATCTCTCGACCTTGTATGCATAGAGCATATGTCTATCGATCTATCCATTTGTAGTACATCCATATTTAACCGCAATTTCGATCTTCCTATTTCTAAATCTTTTCTTTGTTAGGGTGTTCTTTCTATTTCTCGACCTTGTATGCATAGAGCATCTGTCTATCGATCTATCCATTTGTAGTACATCCATATTTTACAGCAATTTCGTTCTTCCTATTTCTAGATCTTTTCTTTGTTAGGGTGTTCTTTCTATCTCTCGACCTTGTATGCATAGAGCATGTCGATCGATCTATCCATTTGTAGTACATCTATATTTTACAGCAATTTCGTTCTTCCTATTTCTAGATCTTTTCTTTGTTAGGGTGTTCTTTCTACCTCTCGACCTTGTATGCATAGAGCATCTGTCTATCGATCTATCCATTTGAGGTACATCCATATTTTACAGCAATTTCGTTCTTCCTATTTCTAGATCTTTTCTTTGTTAGGGTGTTCTTTCTATCCCTCGACCTTGTATGCATAGAGCATCTGTCTATTGATCTATCCATTTTTAGTACATCCATATTTAACCGCAATTTCGATCTTCCTATTTCTAAATCTTTTCTTTGTTAGGGTGTTCTTTCTATTTCTCGACCTTGTATTCATAGAGCATCTGTCTATCGATCTATCCATTTGAAGTACATCCATATTTTACAGCAATTTCGTTCTTCCTATTTCTAGATCTTTTCTTTGTTAGGGTGTTCTTTCTATCTCTCGACCTTGTATGCATAGAGCATCTGTCTATCGATCTATCCATTTGTAGTACATCCATATTTAACAGCAATTTCGTTCTTCCTATTTCTAGATCTTTTCTTTGTTAGGGTGTTCTTTCTATCTCTCGACCTTGTATGCATAGAGCATCTGTCGATCTATCTATCCATTTGTAGTATATCCATATTTTACAGCAATTTCGTTCTTCCTATTTCTAGATCTTTTCTTTGTTAGGGTGTTCTTTCTATCTCTCGACCTTGTATGCATAGAGCATCTGTCTATCGATCTATCCATTTGTAGTACATCCATATTTTACAGCAATTTCGTTCTTCCTATTTCTAGATCTTTTCTTTGTTAGGGTGTTCTTTCTATCTCTCGACCTTGTATGCATAGAGCATCTGTCTATCGATCTATCCATTTGTAGTACATCCATATTTTACAGCAATTTTCATCTTCCTATTTCTAGATCTTTTCTTTATTAGGGTGTTCTTTCTATTTCTCGACCTTGTATGCATAGAGTATCTGTCTATCGATCTATCCATTTGTAGTACATCAATATTTTACAGCAATTTCGTTCTTCCTATTTCTAGATCTTTTCTTTGTTAGGGTGTTCTTTCTATCTCTCGACCTTGTATGCATAGAGCATCTGTCTATCGATCTATCCATTTGTAGTACATCCATATTTAACAGCAATTTTCATCTTCCTATTTCTAGATCTTTTCTTTGTTAGGGTGTTTTTTCTATTTCTCGACCTTGTATGCATAGAGCATCTGTCTATCGATCTATCCATTTGTAGTACATCAATATTTTACAGCAATTTCGTTCTTCCTATTTCTAGATCTTTTCTTTGTTAGGGTGTTCTTTCTATCTCTCGACCTTGTATGCTTAGAGCATCTGTCGATCTATCTTTCCATTTGTAGTACATCCATATTTTACAGCAATTTCGTTCTTCCTATTTCTAGATCTTTTCTTTGTTAGGGTGTTCTTTCTATCTCTTGACCTTGCATGCATAGAGCATCTGTCTATCGATCTATCCATTTGTAGTACATCCATATTTTACAGCAATTTTGTTTTTCCTATTTCTACATCTTTTCTTTGTTAGGGTGTTCTTTCTATCTCTCGACCTTGTATGCATAGAGCATCTGTCGATCTATCTTTCCATTTGTAGTACATCCATATTTTACAGCAATTTCGTTCTTCCTATTTCTAGATCTTTTCTTTGTTAGGGTGTTCTTTCTATCTCTCGACCTTGTATGCATAGAGCATCTGTTGATCTATCTATCCTTTTGTAGTACATCCATATTTTACAGCAATTTCGTTCTTCCTATTTCTAGATCTTTTCTTTGTTAGGGTGTTCTTTCTATCTCTCGACCTTGTATGCATAGAGCATCTGTCTATTGATCTATCCATTTGTAGTACATCCATATTTAACCGCAATTTCGATCTTCCTATTTCTGAATCTTTTCTTTGTTAAGGTGTTCTTTCTATTTCTCGACCTTGTATGCATAGAGCATCTGTTTATCGATCTATCCATTTAAGTACATCCATATTTTACAGCAATTTCGTTCTTCCTATTTCTAGATCTTTTCTTTGTTAGGGTGTTCTTTCTATCTCTCGACCTTGTATGCATAGAGCATCTGTCTATCGATCTATCCATTTGTAGTACATCCATATTTTACAGCAATTTTCATCTTCCTATTTCTAGATCTTTTCTTTGTTAGGGTGTTCTTTCTATTTCTCGACTTTGTATGCATAGAGCATCTGTCTATCGATCTATCCATTTGTAGTACATCAATATTTTACAGCAATTTCGTTCTTCCTATTTCTAGATCTTTTCTTTGGTAGGGTGTTCTTTCTATCTCTCGACCTTGTATGCATAGAGCATCTGTCTATCGATCTATCCATTTGTAGTACATCCATATTTAACAGCAATTTTCATCTTCCTATTTCTAGATCTTTTCTTTGTTAGGGTGTTCTTTCTATTTCTCGACCTTGTATGCATAGAGCATCTGTCTATCGATCTATCCATTTGTAGTACATCAATATTTTACAGCAATTTCGTTCTTCCTATTTCTAGATCTTTTCTTTGTTGGGGTGTTCTTTCTATCTCTCGACCTTGTATGCATAGAGCATCTGTCGATCTATCTTTCCATTTGTAGTACATCCATATTTTACAGCAATTTCGTTCTTCCTATTTCTAGATCTTTTCTTTGTTAGGGTGTTCTTTCTATCTCTCGACCTTGCATGCATAGAGCATCTGTCTATCGATCTATCCATTTGTAGTACATCCATATTTTACAGCAATTTTGTTTTTCCTATTTCTAGATCTTTTCTTTGTTAGGGTGTTCTTTCTATCTCTCGACCTTGTATGCATAGAGCATCTGTCGATCTATCTTTCCATTTGTAGTACATCCATATTTTACAGCAATTTCGTTCTTCCTATTTCTAGATCTTTTTTTTGTTAGGGTGTTCTTTTTATCTCTCGACCTTGTATGCATAGAGCATCTGTCTTTCGATCTATCCATTTGTAGTACATCCATATTTAACAGCAATTTTGATCTTCCTATTTCTAGATCTTTTCTTTGTTAGGGTGTTCTTTCTATTTTTCGACCTTGTATGCAGAGAGCATCTGTCTATCGATCTATCCATTTGTAGTACAACCATATTTTACAGCAATTTTGTTCTTCCTATTTTTAGATCTTTTCTTTGTTAGGGTGTTCTTTCTATCTCTCGACCTTGTATGCATAGAGCATCTGTCTATCGATCTATCCATTTATATTACATCCATATTCTACAGCAATTTCGTTCTTCCTATTTTTAGATCTTTTCTTTGGTAGGTGTTCTTTCTATCTCTCGACCTTGTATGCATAGAGCATCTGTCTATCGATCTATCCATTTGTAGTACATCCATATTTTACAGCAATTTCGTTCTTCCTATTTCTAGATCTTTTCTTTGTTAGGGTGTTCTTTCTATCTCTCGACCTTGTATGCATAGAGCATCTGTCTATCGATCTATCCATTTGTAGTACATCCATATTTTACAGCAATTTTCATCTTCCTATTTCTAGATCTTTTCTTTGTTAGGGTGTTCTTTCTATTTCTCGACCTTGTATGCATAGAGCATCTGTCTATCGATCTATCCATTTGTAGTACATCCATATTTTACAGCAATTTCGTTCTTCCTATTTCTAGATCTTTTCTTTGTTAGGGTGTTCTTTCTATCTCTCGACCTTGTATGCATAGAGCATCTGTAGATCGATCTATCCATTTGTAGTACATCCATATTTTACAGCAATTTCGTTCTCCCTATTTCTAGATCTTTTCTTTGTTAGGGTGTTCTTTCTATCTCTCGACCTTGTATGCATAGAGCATCTGTCTATCGATCTATCCGTTTGTAGTACATCCATATTTTACAGCAATTTCGTTTTTCCTATTTCTAGATCATTTCTTTGTTAGGGTGTTCTTTCTATCTATCGACCTTGTATGCTTAGAGCATCTGTCGATTGATCTATCCATTTGTAGTACATCCATATTTTACAGCAATTTCGTTCTTCCTATTTCTAGATCTTTTCTTTGTTAGGGTGTTCTTTCTATTTCTCGAACTTGTATGCATAGGGCATCTGTCTATCGATCTATCCATTTGTAGTACATCTATATTTTATAGCAATTTTGTTCTTCCTATTTCTAGATCATTTCTTTGTTAGGGTGTTCTTTCTATCTCTCGACCTTGTATGCATAGAACATCTGTCTATCGATCTATCCATTTGTAGTACATCTATATTTTACAGGTATTTCGTTCTTCCTATTTCTAGATCTTTTCTTTGTTAGGGTGTTCTTTCTATCTCTCGACCTTGTATGCTTAGAGCATCTGTCGATTGATCTATCCATTTGTAGTACATCCATATTTTACAGCAATTTTGTTTTTCCTATTTCTAGATCATTTCTTTGTTAGGGTGTTCTTTCTATCTCTCGACCTTGTATGCATAGAGCATCTGTCTATCGATCTATCCATTTGTAGTACATCCATATTTTACAGCAATTTCGTTTTTCCTATTTCTAGATCATTTATTTGTTAGGGTGTTCTTTCTATCTCTCGACCTTGTATGCATGGAGCATCTGTCTATCGATCTATCCATTTGTAGTACATCTATATTTTACAGCAATTTCGTTTTTCCTATTTCTAGATCTTTTCTTTGTTAGGGTGTTCTTTCTATCTTTTGACCTAGTATGCATAGAGCATCTGTCGATCGATCTATCCATTTGTAGTACATCCATATTTCAAAGGAATTTCGTTCTTCCTCTTTCTAGATCTTTTCTTTGTTAAGGTGTTCTTTCTATCTCTCGACCTAGTATGCATAGAGCATCTGTTGATCGATCTATCCATTCGTAGTTCATCCATATTTTACAGCAATTTCCTTCTTCCTATTTCTAGATCTTATCTTTGTTAGGGTGTTCTTTCTATCTCTTGACCTTGTATGCATAATTTTTATTAACAATACTATTCTTTAAAGAGTGTATCGGAATGCGCTTATGTTTTGAGTCTCCTTTCAGAAATAAATACTGTAACTTCTTTTCAGGAGCAGGTTCCGTTGTCAGGGACTGACAACTTGCCACGCACCGTCAATACAAGTAAATGCTAATGGGAATTTCATGTTTTTTTTTTTTGCATTTATGTTATATATATATATGTGTGTATATATATATATATATATATATATATATATATATATATATATATATATATATATATATATATATATATATATATATAGATATGTATATATATATATATATATATATATATATATATATATATATATATATATATATATATATATATATATATATATATATATATATATGTATATATATATATATATATATACATATATATATATATATATATATATATATATATATATATATATATATATATATATATATATATATATATATATATATATATATATATATATATATATATATATAGTATATATTCTCACGAAGGTGGTCTAGTGTAGAGTAAATATTTTATTCATATATTCAATTTTTGTATAAGATGAGCTCCTCTCATGTAGATATAAGTAATTGAATGTAAATTGCGTAAGACTTTTGTCATTCGTTTCAACGTATTTTTCATTCAAGTCAGTATATTTAAATTTACGTTACTTTCAACAACTACCTTTTATATCATGTATTTTGTTACGATATATATATATATATATATATATATATATATATATATATATATATATATATATATATATATATATATATATATATATATATACACACACATATATATATATATATATATATATATATATATATATATATATATATATATATATATATACGTATATACATACATATATATATATATATATATATATATATATATATATATATATATATATATATATATATATATATATATATATATATATATATATATACACACATATATATATATATATATATATATATATATATATATATATATATATATACGTATATACATACATATATATATATATATATATATATATATATATATATATATATATATATATATATATATATATATATATATATACACACACATATATATATATATATATATATATATATATATATATATATATATATATATATATATATATATATATATATATATACGTATATACATACATATATATATACATATATATGCATATATATACATCTATATATACATATATTGAAGACCCTTATCAAAATACAGAATGAGATATGAATTGACATGAGGAGCAATCAAAAAATGAGATCTGCAAGCGAGAGAGAGAGAGAGAGAGAGAGAGAGAGAGAGAGAGAGAGAGAGAGAGAGAGAGAGAGAGAGAGAGAGAGTGAACGTGAATGTATGTGGATGGCTGAGGACATGACCAGGGGTGTCCAGAATGAATGCCCTGATGATGCAGGTTTGATTGATTTGGGAGGTAGGGACATAAAGGAAGTCTGAGAAGGACAGAAAAAAAGAAGAATGGATGGAAAGAGTGCGAGCAGTAATTAAAGGGGAGTCTGAGAGTTATCCATCATTTCTTAATGTGTCTCGTGAGAATTTTTTTATAGAGAATGATATCTTATATTATGCTTACGAGAAGAGGGTAGGAGAATTTTGTGCACGGGTAGTTCTTCCTCCATCTTTAATTATTTCAGCCATCCACATTGTACATGCAAGTTCATATGCTGGGCATTTAAGCTAAAACATAAAGGAGAGCGCGAGAATCCTTCTTTTGGTTAGGAATGAAAAAATCTATAGAGAATAATGTAAAATGTTGTCATGCTTGTAACTTTTTCAAAGAACATAAAAACACTGTACCGGAAGCCAGAAAGTAGCCTGTGATTCCTATTACATTTTCTAGGGTGCATATGGATGTGGTAGGACCATTTCCTAGTGGTATAACACTTTAACATAAGTATATATGTGTATTTGTGGATAAATTTACTTTTTACACTCATACTTAGCCATTGTTGGATAAATCAGCAAATTCATTAGCCGAGGCACTGTGCTCTTTCATTACTAGGTTTGGCTGTCCAAAAATTTTGATAATTGATAATGGTCTCAAGTTTATAAATAAGGTGGTGCAATAGGTCACGGACTTGGTGAAAATTGAACACTTTTCAGTGACTGCATATAGGTCTTCAGCTAATGGCTTAGTGGAATCACATAATAGGGAAGTAGTGTGAATTTTACGTTACTTAGTGGCTGGTGGCCCCCTTCATTGCCCCGCCATGCTTCCTACAGCTAAGCTAGCTTTGAACATTGCATATAATGTTTCGCTCAGGGACACGCCTTTCTTTTTAGTGTATGGACAGGATCCGGTGTTAACAAATACGGTCCTGATTAATTCGCAACAGTTGCCAAATTATTCAACTAAATGAACACTACTCAAAGGTTTTTGAAAAGAGCTAATGAAAAACACAGCTCAAAGTATGATAGTCGGTTTGAAACTGCACCGGCAAAAGTATTTATGGCCGATCGTATGTATTTGAAATGATCACAACCTAGGAAACACAAACTAGAGCCAGCGTATTTGGGTCCGTACTGAGTATAGATGGTTAAATCTATCACAGTAGTGATTCAAAGCATTATTAATGGTGCAGTTTCTGAATATCATCAGGCACACATACATGTGGTGCCGGAAGAGGTAGTTTTCAAGTACCAATCAGAGTGCACCTCCTTACCCCTGCAAACATGACATTCCTCGAGTTGCTGAGTAAGAATTTTTTTTTCTTTGCTGTTGTCATTTGAACAGACCTCATTTCTTCTTTTGACGTGTTTTACATAAACTTGGTGATAACAATGTGTTCTTATGTTGGTGCTTAATGTATAAGTAAAGTGTTACGATAATTTTCCTGAGTGTACCAATACGTATGACATACTACTGAGTGAACCTAAAAACAATCAGAGGTTAGTTAGGTCAGGTGTGATCCGTCAGGCAGATGCTGTAGTATTCATATATCTATATGATTCCTGGTTGCTGAGGCCGGGGTGGTTTCCGAAGGGCAAGTGACTAAGAGATCATAGTTCAACCTCGAGGAAAGTCAGTGTTGGAGAATGTGTATATGTGAATACCTTATACTTAGAGTTATAAGGGCGGGAAGATGAATGATTTTCTCGGATTAAGTTTTCAGGCATCCTGACATCTTAGGTTATTGACGCTGATATCATCTATCGTATATAAAAATAATATAATATTCAATTAAAACCATAAAAGTTGAATGTCATTACGAAAGTTAAATAGTTTTCAGAAGACCTGCTTCTGAAATAAATCTATAAATGCCGCTCGCATAGTAGGACATATCATGTCCTAGAATCTTGGCAAGGATGCTTCACTGTTAAAGGTACTAAACAGTTGTCGCAATATGGTTGGTGTTGGCCCTTCAACAGAAGCTCGTGTGTCAACAGATTGCGACCAATACGGAAACGACAAAGAGTCGTTTCTCATTTTCGGGGCACCATATCATAAATCAAAGGAGATATGACATTTGTTATTTCTATCATTTTATTTCCCTCTAGACTATCCCAGTGCTGTTGCCATTTATTACACAAAATTTCTTGATGTTAGGTAGGATATCATTACAGGGAATGGGATACCGTCTTGGTAGCAACTCGGATGCTGCATTCTTCACCAGTAAATCTGCCTTCTCATTTCCAGACATACCTACATGTGCTGGAACCCAACAAAATTGAACCATTATACCTCTCTGTCCAATAACAAAAGCCTTTCTAAAATCTTTAAAACTAGAGGGTTACTAGAATTAAAAACCTCTAAAGCTTGAAGAACACTCCTTGCATCACTAAAGATTGTAAAATTACTCTCCTTTTCAACGCTATTTTCTCAATAGCGGTTAGTATGCCATATAGTTCGGCAGTAAATATGGAAACTGTAGGAGGAAGTGCACATCTTCAATTAAAACCATTACTATGTACTCCAACTCCAACGCCAGCATCAGATTTGGAGCCATCAAGTATATATAAAAGTCGATCCCCGATGTTCTGCAACATATTACATGAAAAGAGACCTGGATTCTAAGTCAGTCATATTCTTCTTAATCCCAATAAAGTATTTACAAAAAGATACCTCAGGTAATTTCCATGGAGGCGTTGATGATACCTTAAATGGAAGCACCTTAATTCTAATTATATCTAGACTGTTTAATAATTGTTTCACCCAAAAGCCATAAGGTTGAGGAGATTTTAGATGCAACTCAAAGTATGTTGAGTGCCTTACAAGGCATGCAGTCTGAAAGGCTAAAGAATTAGGGAGTCTTTGCAATCTAAACCAATACCGAATAATAAAAGACATTTGGTAAAGGTCTAGAGGCAACCCTCCAGCATCAACAAGGAGACTTGGGATAGGTGAAGTTCTAAATGCTCCTGTGAACAATCTAAGACCAGTATGATGTATTGAATCCAATATCTTTAACCGGCTTGGGGTGGCTGAAGAGTATATTTCACATACATAACTAATTTTGGAAAAAATCAAGGTCTTTTATAATTTTAAAATAGCATTGAGGTCTGCCGCCCCAGGATGTATGGGGCAATACTTTTAAAAGATTTAGAGCCTTAAGATATTTAGCTTTTAATGCTTTTAAGTGAGAAACCCCTGTAAGCCTACAATCAAATATCAAACCTAAAAATTTAGCTTCATTCACACATGGGTCTGGATGCACTCCCTGGATACGACAGAAATGGACAATAGTGGTTTTACTTATTGAGAACTTGAATCCACTCATATCGGCCCACTGGATAATTTTGTCAATTGAGAGTTGTATTTTTCTCTCAACTATTGCCATTCTAGCTCCAGCAAATGATATGGAGAGATCATCCAGAAATAATGTTGTGAGAACATCCTGGGGAATGACTGAGGATATCCCATTAATTACTATAGCTAACAGGGTTACACTCTGCACACCATGATGAGCTCTTTCTTCCTGGCATTTATTCTCTAATAGAGTTTTCCCCACTCTCACTTGGAAAACTCTATGTGAAAGAAATGGCTGAATAAATAGTGATAGCTCTCCTCTTAGTCCAAACTCACGAATTCTTTTAAGTATTCCATACCCCCATGTGGTATCATATACCTTTTCAAGGTCAAAAACGTCTGTCACATGGTGCTGTTTGGAAACAAAGGCTTCACAAATAGAGGACTTACGTCGTATCAACACATCAGTCATTGAGTGCATTTATCTGAATCCACATGGAATGGGTGATAAAATACCCTTCTTTTTAAGGTACCACATCAGTCTTACATTGACCATCTTCTCCATGGTTTTACATAAACAAGATGTCAATGCAATTGGCCAATAACTTGCTGCTAAAAACGTGTCCTTACCTGGTTTTAAAAAGGCTAAGATAATGGCTACTTCCCAAACACTTGGATAACTATGATCATGCCATATTCTATTAATAATGCTTAGAATAAATGACTTTGTATTAAAAGGTGCATGTTTAATCATTGCATAAAGAATTCCATCGGGTCTAGAGGCTGTATCGTTACACGTAGCAAGTGCAGAATCAAATTCTCTTTCAGCAAAAGGAGAATTGTATGACTCTTCCTTGCTTGTTGCGAAATCTAAAACTTTCTTTTCTTCAATGCTCCTATACTCGTGACCAGGAGCTGCTTCATACTTGCATAATACATTTGAAAAATGGTCAGCCAGGGGATTGCTAACTTCGGTTGCTCCAGTCATATACTGACCATTTACCCTTAACACTGGTGGTGGGTTTGGGGTGAATTTGCCTGCTATGTTGTTCACTTTCCTCCACACAGATGATGTTGGTGTTCTACTGTTAACGGGGGAAACAAATGAAAACCAAGACTGGCGCCTAGCTTCTTTCAAGGGACGACGGAACTGTGCTCTACATTTCTCGTAAATGACTAAATTCTCCTCAGTACGGCAGCTGCGCAATCAAATTAAAGACTTTTTTGTGGCTCTGTGCAGGGCAGTTAGTTCTGATGATCACCAGGGGACTGGTCGTCGTTTGAGTATCCCTGTTGTTTTGGGAATGGAATTGACTCCTGCTGTGTGAAGAGTTCCATTTAGTAAGTGTATGACATCATCAACACTTTCAAACTGCTTTGCATTTCCTTCAATTCCACTTAGCTCCCGAAATATATCCCAGTCTGCCTTATCAAGATTCCATCGTGGCGATCTCAGTAAAGGTGGACTATTGTTGGTGTTTATAATGATTGGTGCATGATCACAGGTACGCCAATCATCTAATGTTCTCCAATTAAAATCGAGAAGACAGTTAGAGCATGCAACTGATAGGTCAATGCAGGACAAGGTACCTGTCTGAACATGAAAGTGCGTGGGCTCTCCTGTATAAAGGATGTATACTATTAAGTTCTCCTAGTAAGAGAAAAGGTTGTGGGAGTTGTTTAATCACCTGTACTATATTATCCTATGAGATGTTATAATTTGGAGGCAAGTAAAGAAAACAGATTGTGTATTTTCTCCCTATATCAATCAGTACAACCACTGCCTGCAGAGGGGTACAGATAGACGAAGAGATTTGGGGAACATCTCGACGAACGTATATAAGACTTCCCCCATGGCCCCCTGTTCTTTGATCATATGGTGTCCTATAGCTAACATACTCTCGAGGACAAGGAGTATCAGCATAGAGCTTGCTTTCCTATAGACATACAGTTACAGGGGAGTGCTCACGTATGAGGATCTTGAGCTGTTCATATTTCGCCCTTAAACCCTGGCAATTCCATTGCAGAATGGAGGAAAAAACTATGGTTTGTTTTTGGAAGACACCTTGGATGAAGTCTTCCCATTGGCAATATCTGATCGAACAATATTTCCCGGTGGTATCTATAGAGAGGATCTTGATATATTGGGTCTTGTGTTCGTCTTTTTCATTGTGTTCTTTTGATCTAATTGTTGAGGAAGATGGTAGACCTCAACTTGTATTTCTGATTTATTCAATTTACCTTCCTGTTGATCAGAAACATCAGCAGACAAGACATCATATTTATTTGAAGTTGTGACTAATGTTTCTTATGGTAGGAGGCGAGAGAGATGGAGGTCTCTCTCTTTTTCGATTAAAAGGTTGTGAGGTGTTAGGTTGTTGCACCTTCCCCACTACAGACTCACCAGGTAAATTGGTTTCAAGTGGAACCTCCATCAGATCAGGCAAGGACACAGCCTGAGAGAGTTTGTACTATTGTTTAGTATAGGAGTAGATGGCTTTTGAATATCTTTCAGATCTCTAAGTATCTGTTTGATTTCTTTACAATATCTGGATATAAATTTTCAATGGAAATTTCAACTTCTTTAACTACTTTCATATGTTTCTTTATGGTAGAAGTGTGGATATAATTTTCGTCCGTTTGCTTTGGAATTGTGCGTAAACAAGGACAATTAAAATCGAGGGATGGAGGAATATCTATTCCTGCCCTTGTCCCGCCCATAAGGCCCTTATTGCCCGCAACCAGAAAGATGTTATTGATGAGGCTGTTTAATATTGATATTGATGTGGTTTTTTTTTAAAACTTTGGGTAGTCTGTATTTTAGTTGCAGAGGTCATAAGAAGAAATGAGTGAAATCATTTTATATTATATCGTATACACTTTTACAGGCAATATTCAATTTAAAAAAATTTTTTTTTGGAAGATGTCTGTTATTTTTTTGGGTGATTTCTATGTATATATTTTATGTTGCATTTCTGACTAGAACATGCCATGCCAATTCGGGTTGGATTATCCTCCATATATCATAGACTAGAGAAGGTGAGTGCAAACCTCCTCCCGGAGTGAGGAGCTTGGTGGGGGGTTAGTAATGTCCTAGTCCTTGTATGTAATATAGCCTACACATTTTATACAGTAAGATTAATGATCTTTTTAAGAATACTATGACTCACAAATGGTAGGGCGCAATCCATGAACTCTCATACGTGACATGCCCCTAGTTTCATTTGGTATTATGGTGATATACTATTGGTGACAGTATATTTCCATCTTAGTGGAGAATTCCACAAAACCTAACAATTCAGTATATTGATAGAGCAACATTGCATCTTACTTGCGGAGAGTTAAGCAGTACCATTCGAGCGATCATTAGACAAGGAACTCAGCTGAGAGTATCGGCTGTGTACAGTGTATTCACAAACCTTTTTGTAATAAAGTGAAAAAAAACCATGTTCCGATATCTCGCTATCCGTTGACATGGGACAATAGAATTCCATTAAGAGATATTATTATTATTATTATTATTATTATTATTATTATTATTATTATTATTTTTATTATTATTATTATCATAATTTTAATAATTGTTGAAAGTAATGGCTGCCTCAGTTGCATTGATCTTATACTCCATCTTCTTGATGGCTCTAATTATCTTCTTTTCAGAACTACTGCATACACCCAGTAACTAAGCAAAATTCATTCTTCATGGTGGGTAGTCAAATTCAGGAATAATTGGCAAGTCAAGGTTTTAATATAAAATTCACAAATTAGGTAAGATTCACAATTCAGGTAAAAGTGTACAGAGAACAAGCTACGCGTTTCGGGAGTGCTGTCTCCCTTCCTTAGGCTTGAGTGCTGGAAACGATGAGGGCTACGTCCTTATATACGGTAATTCTGGCTTAGGCAGAGAGGCAGCGAATTTTTCATTGGCTACCTTGAGGGTCATGGACAGAGCAAATAGAATGGCTGATCTTCATTTGCTAAGCTGCTCGCCAAGAGAGGCTGTAGTACAGTCAGACTGCCTTCCCACTCACTCCTGGGTGTTGAATCCCCATCTTGTCCACTAGGAGCTGGGCTCTGATTGGTGGGAGCACTCGCCGAAAGGGTATGTAGGCTAGGCAGGCTATCCTGCCGCTGATCAATGATGTTGAAGTTGTTTATGTCTTGATCTGCTGGGTTGTCCTGGTTGGAGGTGTCATGGTTGGCTGGGTTATATTTCCTTGTGTTGTTCCTTTGACATGAGTGGAGGAGGAACATTTCCTGGGTAGTGTTGAGAGTTGGCTTCAAGTATGCAAAGTCTCCTGCTATCTGGAGCACGGCCTATGATCTCGGTGTTCTTGAATATTTCCTCACATTTGATGTTGTTATTGTGGACGTGGAGAGCATGAGCTTTTATTGCACCTTGTTGGACATGACAGACAGTCTCTTTGACAGATGCATGGTGGTCATTCCTATGTAACGTCCAGAACATCCTGGAACAGGGCATAAGTTGGAATAGACCACGCTGGTCTGTTTGAGAATATCCTGAATCGGCGGGGCTGAGTTGTTCCTCATGATGAGAGACCTCGTTTTGTTAGTTTGATAAATAGTCAACTTGACCTCTGTGTTTTTATCCACAGGGGAGACGTGACTCTTGATTATGTCTCTGATGGACTTTTCATCCTTTTGATAATCCCGATGCATGAATCCTTTATAGTAAAGCTTGAAGTTAGTTGTGGTGTTCACGGTCGGTTGTTCACCCTGGTACCAGGTGTCCTTGGCTAGTTTGATTTCACGACTAACTTGTCTATTAGAGTAGCCATTGTTCACCAGGACCTGGGCGACTCCGTCGAGTTCTTGGTGTGTGGCAGCCCTAGAGGAGCAGTGGGAGAGGGCTCTGCGGACATATGCCTGGATGATGGAGGCCTTGTACCTGGTAGGGCATTCACTGTCTCCATTCAAGCATAACCCGAGGTTATTGGGCTTAATGTACACACTAGTATCAAATCCGTAAGTGTTAGGAGATATGAGAATATCTAGGAAGGGCAGCCGTCCATCTTTGCTATGTTCAACAGTAAACCTCAGGCAGCTGTATTCCTCAAACGTCTTGCGGAGGGTCTTGATGTCCTAGGTAGAAGTGGCTATGACTAAAGTGTCATCTATGTATCTCACGTACACGTCTGGACGACATATTCATGAGAAAACCCTCTCTTCAACAACTCCCATATAAAAGTTGGCAAAGAGCACACTAAGGGGAGAGTCCATCACTACACCATCCTTCTGTATATACGTGTGGCCCCTGTGTGTGGTAAAAGGGGCCTTCTTACTACATACTTCAAGCACAGTTCGGAGGGCCTCCTCGGGGATGTTCAGGTTTGGAGTAGAAGGATCCCTGTAGACGCTCTCCAGGATCAAGTGGATATACACATTTCAGACTGCATGATCCCTCAGCCAGAGATGACCCAAGGACCAGTGACTTCCGTAGGTCCCCCCTCCAGAGACAACTCTGTAACAAGAATAAAGTGAAAGGTGAGCTCTTGAAGCGCCTGAACCGCCTGGTGAAGGAATGTGAAGATATCAGAAGGAATCCTCGCCGATCAGGTTCCGAATCTGTTACCCTTGATGATACCAACATTAGCAGTGATGCATCCAGTGATGATTACGAAGACAACCACCATGAAGAAGCTTTCCACCTTCCCCTAAACAGCTTGGCGTACCCAGACAACATCTGCCAGGCTATCCGTACCCTTAAGGACCGGGACTGGCCTAAGAGGTTGCGGACTATTCACAAGAAACTTATTGATATTAGTGGAGGCAAACCCGTATCCCTGAAACCAAGCAAGAATATATTAATACTTCCCTCTATACTCCTACAACCATCCAGGATGAATTACTCCGGCTGGGGCTTAACTGCCACTTCATATCGCGCCCCAAACCTACAGATAAGAGGCTAGAAGTTGAACTTTTAATAGACTCTATCCTTAGTCACCAGGAGAAAGGGGACCTTAAAAAAACTGGTGACCTCCAGCCCCTCCTCTTGGCTGAAGCCCTTATGGATCGTGGACGATAAAACAGTGGCATCGTCTCCAGTGACATGAGGGAGGCAGCCAGGGAGCTGAGGAAGGAATCACATGTGACCATGAGGAGAGCTGACAAGATTGCTGCCTTTGTCTTGATAGATACGTAAGAATATCACAGCAAACTTCACCTGATATTGGGAGATTCAGACGGAAAGCAAAGCAGAAATCCCATGATTCGTTTCGTTGCTACATCTGTATTAAAACCTTTACTGCCTACAAAGACAACTTTCCAATTAAAAAAAAGACGCAACGAATAATTTTGCAACTCTAAAGACAGACATTTGCAACTAAGGAAGAGTTTAATTTAATGAGAGGAAGTCAATGCCTTAATAAACGTAATTGGATATTGTTCTCGAGTTAATTCAAAACCTATTAATGATGCAACGACTTGAAATCTGATATTCTTAAAGCCCTATCTCTTCAAAGGAAATGTTATTCATTTGAAATATATAATTGCAAAGAGAAAAAAAGATGAATAAAAGAATAGACAACACAGGATAGTTGAAAGGCAAATTATAAACTCCAAGATGATGACTTAATTTTTCTTCACTAAGAAGGAAGTCGAAATAACTCTGGCTGAATTGGACAGAAGAAGGATTTCGAAAAGGAGTTCATTAGTAAATTTAGTAAGAATTTTAGAAATTATAGATTTGTTATATCCCTTTTTTTTGATAAGGCCTAAAATATATTTATAAATTATATTTAACATACACACACACGTGCACGTTCATATATATATATATATATATATATATATATATATATATATATATATATATATATATATATATATATATATATATATACACCTTTCTGACTGGTGATACCTCAACATGTGTAGAGGGCTTGTGTATCGCTATGATCAGCAATACTTTACTTAGCCAAGGCCACCCATACTAGGTTGGTTGGTTAATAGTGATCAAACAAAAATTTCCCCCCTTCACCGAATCCCAGACATGTATAAGGACATATCGTAGGTCTTTGTACTTGTTATTGTTGTATATACATATAATGTGTATGTATATTTATATACTGTATATATATATATATATATATATATATATATATATATATATATATATATATATATATATATATATATATATATATATATATATATATATATATATATATATATATATATACATATATATATATATATATATATATATATATATATATATATATATATATATATATATATACACGATAAATTTTGCACATTTAAACGTGTTTTTCTTATTTCAAATAAGGCATATATATTGATCCATTAAAATCTCAATTCTAAGTACAAAAAACCGGAATTCGACAGGTATGTGTACAGAAGAATTGTCATTGGCTTTTAACTTTCTTCGTGGGTGAGTGGTAAGGTCAATGTCATACAGGTATCCTGGACCAGGGTTCGAAACCCAGCCGGTCAGATACTATAGTCTTAGAGTGATTTCGCCGGAGGCTCTGAGCCAGAGGTCTTTAAGAAAATCTAGACATTAATGTATTAATATGTATGGCTTTCTTGAAATATGAAAAACATGTTTAAATGTGCAAAATTAATCATTAATCGAATGCCAAGTCGTAAACTACCAATTAGCTACGAAAGTGAAGATGTGTTGATTTCAATTCAAAGTACAAAAAACCTGAATTCGATAGGTATATGTACAGAAGAATTGTCATTGACTTTTATCTTTCTTCATGGTTGAGTGGTAAGGTCAATGTCACACAGGTATCCTGGACCAGGGTTCGAAATCCGGCCGGGCAGATACTATACTCTTTGAGTGATTTCACCTGGGGCTCTGATCCCGAAGTCGTTAAGAGAATCCAGACTTTAATGTATTGATATAAATGGCTTATTTTCTATATATATATATATATATATATATATATATATATATATATATATATATATATATATATATATATATATATATATATATATATATCACTAACAAATACTTTCCTCTATCCAAACACTGAAAAATGACACCAATTGAAGTGATGAAAAGCCATAAAGTTGCAGAATTGTGCAAGAATAAAAACTATTTTTTCCCCAACATTTCCCGTTTTTGGTCCAAGTGGCGTTGCATTAAAGGAGCCGGTAAACTCTTTGCCAGGGAAACAACAGCACGTTCTTAGTAATTTCCACATCGTTAAACAAATGGTTTGTTTTTAACTGTAACGGTTCTCCTTTTCCTTTTTCTTTACTGCTTTTTTATTTTCTGTTTATTGACATTGGATTTTCAATTTTGCTAGTTAAAAAAAAAACTACATTAGATTCAACACAGTGCCTCTATTAAACAGTTTCTTGTTGTGCAATTAATTTTCTTATTTTCCCTCAAATCTTTGAAACTATAATTTTTAAGGACTAGTGTACATGACCCGTCAAAAATGACGGCTTAATGATTATATAAATTTGCAAACATATTCAAACGCACACCCTTCTTTTCAGGGTATGACAAATTGCCCCCCCCCCCCCCCCCCCATGTCCGGGGACGAGGAAGCTGAGCGTGACTTCTCAAGTAGTATAACATTGCATCGATCTCTGGTTACTGTTATTTTTCCTTTGCCTATTCTTTACACATTCTCCTCTTTCCCCATGCATCTGAATAAAAATTCTTCTTCGCTCGAGGGGTTAACTACTGCATTGTAATTGTTCAGTGGCTACTTGGTAAGATTAGAAAAGACTTCAGTTCCTGAACTGAAAAACATAGAGCAATTTACTTTTAAGTACCGGGATATCCATCACTAGAATTCTGGTAATGATCGTATTCAATCTCAACCCTTCAACTCAACGATGAATAGTACACTAAACTGGTCACTCAAACTAATGGAAGAATTGATGTCTGGTGGAATATTTTGGTTATATGTTTCATTTTACTAAATTAGCAGAGAAAATACAAATAAACCTACATACACATACAGATATTTATACTAACTACCTCGTGCCATTTTTATAGTCAACTGTAAACCCACAAATACCTCTTCGTGATATATCTTTGTTTCCAGAATGAAACCTAAATTTCAACTCAGTCATACATATTTTACAAACCGTGTGTCACACGATCATTCATAGTAACGACATTTCTCTTTTTTTTTTTTTTGTATATATTTTCCATTGTATCTTCACTCTCCCCTCGCACTGATAACGAACATTAACTTGTCTGTTTTTCTCATCGTTAAATGTTAACAGAAACCGTTGTTGGTCGAACAGGAAACAGCCTGTTATATGTTATGGCCTTCTTGCCTGGAATTGATGTATATATAAACTGATGTTCTGTAATAAAGTTACTCAGTTGCTTTCATCTCGCCTTTTGAGTCACAACCTACTCTTGGTTGGTCACAATGTTCATCAGGATTTCATAAGAGCCAATACATATGCAGATATATATATATATATATATATATATATATATATATATATATATATATATATATATATATATATATATATATATATATATATATATATATATATATATATATATATATATATATATATACTGTATATCACCATCGTTATCTCCTGCACCGATTGACGCAAAGTGCCTCGGTTAGATTTCGCCAGTCATCTCCCTCTTGAGCTTTAAATTCAATACTTTTCCCTTCATCATCTACTTCACGCTTCATAGTCCTCAGCCTTATAGGAGAGAGAGAGAGAGAGAGAGAGAGAGAGAGAGAGAGAGAGAGAGAGAGAGAGAGAGAGAGACGCGTTCCTAACAGAATGAAAGGACAATTATGTATGTATGTTTGTATGTTGTCAAGTGAAGCCGAGTCATTGAATTCTCTTTTCATAAAACGATGCGCCAAAAGCTGGGGGATTAGAATAGTCGAAAAAAATAAAGAACTAATTTAACATTATTATCATAATGGTGATGCTTTTTATCTAGACTTATTTACGGGACTAGAAATTTTTTGTTGTTGTGGAGAGCAAATTGTAGGTTGTGAAGATTACAACAATCATTGGCTTATGTGAAAAGAAAAAAAAAAGGAAAAACTTGATAGCAAACTGCAGGACTCTCATGGGCTCTGTCGTGTCAACTGAGCATCGATGTTTTTTAATCTCGATTTAGAATCGGCGTATTTTTTATCTCAATTGAGCTTCCATGTTTTGTTTTGATGAAAAATAAAACGTTCATAAAAAATAACAATGACTCTTCACATAGCCTAAGTCTCCAGGTGTTTACTATCCAGTCATTTCAGATATTTTCTACAACAGTGTTTTTTTTTTTTTTTTTTTTTTTTTTTTTTAGTTTAGAAAAATAACTTGATGTATACATATTCTATAAAGTCACACCATATAACTTTTCAATACAAGTGAAAGTCACTTGCCTGGGGTGCAGAATATTTAGATTATCCCAAAATATTTGTTTTAAAATCAGCATCTATCCATAAGTCATTTACGGCAGCGAAGTATTTCCTTTGACCCTCGTAAAGAATGACTCTTAAACTGCGGTAAGTCTTTATAACGAACTGAGCTTTCCAGGACTTCCCTTGCTATGTTTTAAACAGCCAAAGCTGCGGAAATTATATGAAAAAATATCATAATCAAATGGGATTTTTTTCCCTGAGAAAATATGTCGATTTCAGCATTTTCCAAAAACCTCTTTCGTGCTGATAAAAGGATTAATATTGCTACCAAAAAGCAATTAGAGCATTTTACCTTACCATTATGGAAGAAAAAAAAATATTTATGAATACTTTGCATATATTTCTTTATGAACAAGTTTTGCATATAATTTCAAAGCATAATTTTCAATTGATAATCCTATTCAGAACAGAGTGTATCGGAAAGCGC
>NC_090736.1:56437549-56482549 GCF_036898095.1 Palaemon carinicauda | reverse complement strand
ACATGTTTATTCTGGTTCTTTTTAGTGCGAGGGAAGAGCGAAGATACAAGCATAATATATACAAAATTAATTATATACGATCGTGTGACACACGCTTGGTACATGGCTCCCCTCCTAAAAATGACATACTGTACATGTTAAATAGGGCGCCCTGATCTAGAGAGGCAAACTGTAGGCGGGTCAGCTGGCAGAAGATAAGCAGGTTTTAGACGATCAATGGAGACCCAGTCGTCTTTGCCACGAATGTTTAGTAGGAATACTTTCGGACTGCGGCGAATCACAAGGAAATGGCCCGTGTAAGGGGGCGTTAGCAATGGCTTGCTAGTGTCGTTGCGCAGGAAGACGTGCGTTGTACAGTGCACGTCTGTAAGTATGTGATGCTTCGCTGGGGGCTTGTAAGTCTGGCGGCATGGAGTAAATTTTCCCACGACGTGACGTATGCGCTGGAGATCGTCGGAGGAGGTTATAGAAGGAAAAAATTCGGCAGGGACGACCAACAGGTCGCCAAACACCATTTCAGCTGCCGAGACGTCGAGGGCGTCTTTAGGAGTGGTCCTTAGTCCCAGGAGGACCCAGGGAAGCTGAGTAAACCAGTTTGAATCGTTGCAGCGGGACATCAAAGCTGCTTTGAGGGTGCGATGAAAACGTTCAGCCATTCCATTGGCAGCGGGGTTGTAGGCCGTTGTCTGATGTAGGGTGATGCCCAGGAAATTTGCTAATGATGTCCACAATTGAGAGGTGAAAGTGGTTCCCCTGTCATAAGTAATATGCTCAGGGATACCAAATCTTGCAATCCATCCAGAGAGTAAGGCAGATGTACATGAGGCGGACGTTGCAGTTTCCATGGGAATGGCTTCAGGCTAACGAGTGGAGCGGTCAATGACGGTAAACAGGTAACGATGTCCCTATGACGTGGGTAGGGGGCCTACAACGTCGACGTGAATGTGTGCGAAACGACGCTGAGGTTGAGGAGAGGTGACCACTCCGGAATCCGTGTGTCGATGTACTTTTTAAGTTTGGCAAGAAGTACAGGCACGGACCCAATCCTTAGCATCCTTAGAAATGCTGTGCCAAATGAACTTTACCTTCAGCAGCTGTGTAGTAGAACGGCACGAGGGATGTGAAAGGCCGTGAATGAAATCAAACACCTGTTGGCGCATGGGAGCAGGAATCCAAGGTCACGGTCTACCAGTACTGACGTCACAGAGGAGGGTGGTGTTGGAGTCTTCGAGGGGGAAGTCTTCCCAACGAAGGGACGTGCAGGCTGTCCTACATGCTTGATACTCTGGATCCTGTCATTGGTCTTCAACAAGGGCGTTGTAATCCAATCCCAGTTGAACGACAGCCAACATGTTTCTTGACAGGGCATCGGCAACGGGATTCATTTTCCCAGGGACGTATTGAAGGGTGCAATTGTATTCAGCTACGGCGGAGAGATGTCGGCGTTGCCAGGCAGACTAGGCATCAGACTGTTGAGTAAAGGTGTGCACCAGAGGCATGTGGTCTATGCGAATGACGAAGGGCGTACCTTCTAAGAAATGGCGAAAGTGACGGACAGCCAAGTGCACCGCCAGCAATTCTCGATTGAAGGTAGAATAACACGATTCTGCCTTGGACAGTTTTCTGCTGATGAAGGCTAATGGGCGGGGCGAGCCGATGACTACCTGCTCGAGTACTGCACCAATAGCGACGTCGCTGGCATCGGTGAAGAGAAGGAGAGGGGCACGCTGGATAGGAAAAGTGAGAGCCGCAGCAGTTGATAGGGCCTTCTTTGCATTGCAGAAGGCTGCTTCTTGAAGGGGACCCCACTTCAGGTCCTTTGGCTTGCCCTTGAGGGAGGCGTAGAGGGGAGCAAGAGTGGCGGCAATGGCTGGCAGAAAACGGTGATAATAGATGATCATGCCCAAGAATTCCTGCAGAGCTTTGACGGTCGAGGGCGCGGGGAAGTTCTGAACTGCTGCTACCTTCTCAGGGAGGGGGTGGACTCCTTCAGGAGTGATGCGGTGCCCTAAGAACGACACTTCGTTGGCGCCAAAGGTACGCTTGTCGTACCGGACTATAAGGCCATTTTGCTGCAGGCGGTCGAGCACGATGCGTAGGTGACGGAGGTGTTCCTCTTTTGAGGAGGAGAACACAAGTATGTCGTCCACATAACATACACAGAAAGGGAGGTCCCCTAAGATGCCATCCATGAGACGTTGAAACGTGGCCCCAGCGTTTCGAAGGCCAAAACAGGAGTAATTGAAGGTGTATGTACCAAACGGAGTGGTGATGGCAGTCTTGGGGATGTCTTCTGGGTTCATAGGCACCTAATAATACCCCTTCAGGACGTCGAGCGTAGAGAAAACCTTAAGCTTTGTGCAGGTAGGAGGTCACGTCGGCAATGTTTGGGAGGGGGTAGTGATCCGGTTCTGTTTGCATGTTCAAGCACCAGTAATCCCCGCACGGACAGAGGGTGCCGTTTTTCTTCAGAATGATGTGTAAGGGTGACGACCATGGGCTGGAGGCTTTTGGGCAAAGGCCCATTTCCTCCATTTCGGGCAATGTCTGTTTGGCGGCTGCCAATCGTTCCGGTGCCAGACGTCTGAATTTTGCGAAGACTGCGGGTCTCGTCGTCTTGATATGGTGATAAATACCGTGCTTGGCAGGAACCATGGGCGTTTGGCGAAGTTCTGGACGGAAAACTTCCGGGTACGACGTGAGGAGGTGGGCGTAGGCATCCGTGGGTGCGCTGATGTGGAGAGCAAGGTTAGAGGGTGCGGGTTGAAGAGGTGTCGACAAGTACGAGTTTGCGTTGACCAATCGTCGGTGGGCGACATCTACCAGAAGGTGGAAATGAGAGAGGAAATCCGCACTGAGGATTGGCAATGTGACGTCAGCAACGAGAAACTTCCAATTGAATTTACCGTTTCCAAACGATAATGTGAGGTTCTCGTAACCGTAGGTGGGTATCGCAGATCCGTTGGCAGCTACCAAGCGGACGTCAGCAGATGTAGTCAGACTACGTCGTGTCTTGAAGAGTATCCTTGGCAAAAGAGAACGACAAGCACCCGTGTCTACCAAAAATCGCACGCCTGTTCCTGCATCTTGTAAAAAGAAAAGATTAGAAACACGGGAGGCCACCGTCACAAGCGATGGCCTACTTAAGTGTTTTTTGGCCACTGACAATCCTCGGCACATTTCTTCTTGGTTGCCCCGAATCTGAAGTGGTAGTATCAAAACTGCAGCGGATGGGAGGTAGTAACTGGCTGTAGAAGTCGTTTTTTGGGGCGCGAACGATTTGTGGGTGGTGGGCGGCTTTGTTGCTGCTTCGGCACATCACGGGGTAGGCGTGTATGTCCTACGGCATTCATGTCAGCTTCGGTTGACGTTGAATTGGCATCCTCTTCATCAGGGGTGAAGGCGTTGATGGAGGTCTTGAAATGGCTGTCCTTAAGGGCGTCGGCTTTGGTCATCAAGTCCTTTATGGGTAAACTATCGACATCGGGTATGGCAGCTCGTATAGGTCCGGGGTAAACGGCGTATCCAAAGGGCACGAAGTAGGTTCACCTCACGAGGAGAGCCGTATGCGGCAGTTTGAAGGCGAGCGATACTGGTCATTTCCCTGAGGTCAAGCGAAGCCCTTTGGTCCCCCAACTGTTGTTGCGAGAGCTGACAGAGCTTTGCCACTCGGGCGGCTGGCGACGGCGAGTACTGCTGCAGAAGGTATGTTTTGAGGGCGTCATACGCTATTGGGGTGTCTCCTTGTTCACAAAGCCAGTTGGATATTTCCAGGAAGGTGTCCTCGGGTATCGCCACGAGAACATAATCCGCTTTGGTGGTTGAGCGAGTCACGGCCTTGATGCGAAACTGGACTTCTGCAAGCTGAAACCAAGCAAACGCCTCTCCGCTGGCAAACGGTGAAAGTTTCAATGGGGCAGCCGCAGCGCCAACTTCTGCAGAGTCCGTCTTAGTACGAACGATGGAGGGGTGAGGGGGGTGTGGGTGGACGGCGGTGGGAGCGAGTCGACTTCCGGGGTCACCAATGTGACGGCCGAGAGAAGGTTGTGAACTCAAAGGCAGTATGAGAGAAACTGAGTTAATTTATTATAGAACACTCTCCTTTATATATAAAAGCCCAAGGCAACAGGAATTTTCATGTTAAAAAAACAGGCGATACGCAGACATGTTTATTCTGGTTCTTTTTAGTGTGAGGGAAGAGCGAAGAGACATGCATAATATATACAAAATGAATTATGTACGATCGTGTGACACATGGTTGGTACATGATAAAGACTTTACTTTCCTTCGCCCAAGTAAGGACCAGGGAGGACCGGACAATGGTATAGGAACATTCAGAGGTAATATAAAATCAACTGTTTTTATTTTCTTTTGAAGGATATGTGATATTTCCTAATTTTCCTTCATTCCATATATCTTTACCAATTTCAGATCTCTCAAATTTTGCTCCAATATTCCTTCGTCTATCCTCTTTACTGACGCATAATAATAATAATGAATAATCTTTTAAGAAATATTTCTTCTATCGCGTGTGATTTCATAAAGGAAATACAGTGCAATACCGACCAGAAGAGATGGAATTTGCCATGTGACCTAAGACACCTCTCCACTTAACTTCCTTTGGGTTTTATTCATTGCCTCTAAATAACGAGGCTAATTAGCGAATTATAATTACCCCGGGGATGTCTACTTACCTATCTATGCGAAAGCACGTCTTCATCTATCTCATCTTTTCCGGTCTAATTCTGGTGGGGATTGGACCTAATTAGCAATAATGTAAATCATTGTAAATGCCACGTAGTACACGTTTGTTTAATTGTAGTCTTTGTTGAATAATAGTTATGGAGAGAGAGAGAGAGAGAGAGAGAGAGAGAGAGAGAGAGAGAGAGAGAGAGAGAGAGAGAGAGAGAGAGAGAGAGAGAGAGAGAGAGAGAGAGAGAGAGAGAGAGATAGAGAAGATAAAAAAAAAACTTGATTATAAATAGGTTATGGACAGGGCTTCTTGATATCCAGATCTTTATCGTTGATAACATCTCTTTAGCTGTACACAAATTATCTAAAATTTCTAAATGTGATTTTTGATTGCAAATTTCTTATTGAGAAGCATATTCAGACTCTCTCTTCTATAATTCCACACAAAAATGGTTTTTAAGAAAGTCTTTTAATATTTGTGGTGATTAATCTACCCTAAGAAATTTTTTAAATTCTTTCATTCTACCATATTTTGAATATTGTGCAGAGGCACCAGTTAGGTATCAACTGATAAGCGAAGTGAAAGTAACCGACTATATTTCCACAAAAAGCGAGCTTTTATAACAAACACTTTTCGAGAAAGAAGGTCACAAAAATTCAAACAGATTTATACTTCGTGAAAGAAGGTCACAAAAAATCAAACAGATTGATACAAAAACATACAGGCATTGATAAATTATCAGTGTGAGGTGAGAGCGATAATGACAATATATGAAAAAACAGAAATACCGTTACAGTTTACGAGCATGTGATACGCGTGCGGTACATAGCTCCCCCTCTAAAAAAGACATACATTTGAAATAGAACACCCTGCTCTTGAGAGGCATAATGTAGGCAGGTCATCTGGCAGGAGATATGCAGGTTTTAGGCAATCAATGAAGACCCAGTCTTCTTTGCCTTGCGTGTTCAGAAGGAGTGGTTTCGGTGTACAACGGATCACGAGGAAAGGGACCGTGTAAAGGGCCCGTTAACAGTGGCTTGCTAATGTTGTTGCGCAGAAAAACGTGTGTTACTGAGTGCAGATCTGTCGATGGGTGTTGCTTAGCTTGGGGCTTGTAAGTCTGGCAGCATGGAGTAAATTTTCCCACAACGTGACATAGCCGCTGTAGATTGTCGGAGGAGGTTGAAGATGGAAAAAAATCGGCAGGGATGACCATACACCATACACCATTTCAGCTGCCAAGACATCCAGGACGTCTTTAGGAGTTGTCTTTAGTCCCAGGAGGACCCAGGGAAGCTGAATAAAACAGTTAGAGTTCTTGCAGTGAGACATCAAAGCTGTTTTGAGGGTATGGTAGAAATTTTCAACCATACCGTTGGCTGCAGGGTTGTATGCAGTTTTTGATGAAGGGTGATACCCAGGCAATTCACTAATAATGTCCATAATTGAGAGGTGATAGTGGTACCCTCACCGGAAGTAATATGCCCAAGGATACCAAATCTAGCTATCCATCCTGAGAGTAATACAAATGTACAAGAGGCAGACGTTACAGTTTCCATTGGAATGGCTCCAGGCTAACAAGTGGAGCGGTCGATGACAGTAAACAGGTAACGATGTCCTTGTGATGCGAGGATAGGACCTACAATATCAACATGAATGTGAGCTAAGGTTAAGGAAAGGTGCCCTTTACTGAATCTTGGGGTCAATGTACTTTCAAATATTGGCATGAAGCACAGGCGCGGACCCAATCCTTGATATCCTTAGTAATGCCATGTCAAATGAACTTTGTCTTCAGCAGTTATTCAGTAGAATGGCGCGAGGGATCGGAAAGGCCACAAATGAAATCAAACACCTGTCAGCGCATGGGTGAATGTATCCCCGGTTTAGGTCTACCAGTACTGACGTCACAGAGTAGGGTGGCGTTGGACTCGTAGAGAGGGACGTCTTCCCAACGGAGGGATGTATTGGGTGTATTACATGTTTGGTACTTTGGATCTTTTTGTTGGACTTCTGACAAGGCATTGTAGTCCAATCCCAGGTGGATTGCGGCCAATGTTTTTTTTGATTGGGCATTGGCACCATGATTTATTTTCTCAGGGACATACTGAATGGTACAATTGTTTTCAGCCTCAGTGGAGAGATGGCGGCATTGACAGGCAAACCAGGCATCGGACTATCAAATGAAGGCATGCACCAGAGGAATGTGGTCGGTGCGAATGACGAAGGCTCTACCTTCTAAGAAGTGGCGAAAGTGACGGACAGCTAAGTGCACTGCCAGCAATATGCAGTTGAAAGTAGAATAGCCAGATTCCGCCTTGGACAGTTTCTTATTGAAGAAAGCTAATGGTCAGGGCTAGCCATTGATCACTTGCTCGAGGACTGCCCCAATAGTGACGTTACTGGCATCGGTGGAGAGCAGGAGAGATGCATATGGCAGGGGAAAAGTAAGAGCAGTAGCGGTTGATAGGGCATTCTTTGCGTAGCAGAAAGCTGCTTCTTGAAGCGAACCCCACTTCAGGTCTTTGGGGTTGCCCTTGACGGAGGCGTAGAGGCGGGCACGAGTGACAATCAATCTAACTGATATTTTGGCTGAACCTCAAACAAATTGCTAACAAAGGTTTTGAACTTGTATATTGGGCATGAATAACCTCTCTCTCATATTAAAAAAAGAAAAAGTTTACCAAAATTAACCTTGCGGAAAGGGGTCAACGGTGTCGAGAAAATTCGTAGAAAATGTCGAGAAAAATCAATGTCGGGATTTTGGTACAGTATGTGACTTTTTTCTGCTAGTGGGTAACATATACTATATATATATATATATATATATATACTCCGCCATTGGGATTACATAACCTGGTGTTGTGCTCCTCACCTTTTTAACCCTTTTTGGATAGTATTATGCCTTATTACATGCAAATGGTGCTACAAACGGATATCTAAATGTTTAGTGATCAAAATGAGTGCATAGAGATACTTTTAGAAAGACTGATGGTGTGAAATATTTCCATTTAAGAATTGTGGATTTGGCCAACTATCCATGAAAAAAAATTTCCTGGTTCACGCATGCCCTTTAAGCTCTCTGTAGATGGTGAACTACTAACAAATGGTGTTTGTTTATGTTTAGAGCATTTTACGTTATATATAATGGATGACGAAATAATCATAAACAACCTCCTTTGTTTCATAACTTCTGCAAAAAAAAATGATTTTACTAAAGAAACTATTGGATGTAGCTGATTGTTTTTATTCCCATGATGATATCAAGACTGCGAAATCCCAGCTTGCAAATATTCTTCATAAGGACCTTGTTTGGAGGCGGGACCCATTGAAAAAACGAAAAGACTTAAAGGATGCATTGGAATACAGTGAAGAGGTAATTGCTTCAAACAAGAAAATAAAATTTCTTTGAGAGAGTTATAGAGGAATGCCTCCCATTGGTATGGAATATATTGCCCCACTGATATTAAGATTATCGGAAGACGTAAATGAAATAAATGAAGTGTTACCAAAGTTCGTGGATATTAGATCTGAGGTAATAAATAGTGCAGATTCTGTGAGACAAGTGAGGAAAGATGTCAAAGACCTTAAAAATTATTTCAGCCCTGCCTTCAAATGTATAAATGAAGCCGCAAATGATTTATCCGATGAGATGGAGCTATTGCAGGATGTGCAAACTTTCAGGATTTGTATCGGGGAAAAAGATGAAAATACCCGTTTATCTTACTCGGCAGTTGCATCTAGGCTACCCAAGAACAACTCAAGAAAAGCTGTAAACAACGGAAAAGAAATAGCCTATGCTGATGACATTGTTTTGTTGGCTGATACCAAAGATAATCTAAGCCTATTATATGAAAATCTAAAAAGAAAAATTTGAAAGGTGAAACTAACTATTAACACAAATAAAACAAAATGTATGATCAAAAGGGTAGGTTTGGCTTCAAACCCAATGAAGGTAACTCTTGCAAATGAGGAGTTGAAAGTAGTAGAGGGTTATAAGTATTTAGGTTTTCACAATGGAAATAACTTAATGGATATTTCGGATGTCAAAGTCAGGCTGAATTCTTTTTTATTCTAAATGTAATTGGCTTTTTCGAAATTTTAATAATATATCTATTGAAATGTTTTTATACCTTTTTAATTCTTATTGCAATCCTGATTATGGACTAACCGTTTGGAATATTGGAAAAATATTCAGAAAGCAGATTTCTAAAGGGTTTGAAGTAGCTTATGGTAAAGCATTAAAGAAGATGGTTGGGCTGCCTATATGTACAAGTAGTCGTGATGTGGCTGATATGTGCAATAAGCTATTATTAAGACCTCATATTTTGTATGAGCAAGCCAGGTATTTTAAAAGACTTTTTGAAACTTCAAATCATATTCTTTGACTTAGTTTGAGTTTTCCACGGGACAGTGAGATTTTTTGTTCATTGTTAACTTATCTTGGAGGAGTATATGGTGTTGATTTTTAAAAAAAAAAATAATATTGATTGTATAGGGTTTCGTCTTCACTGGGTGCAGAGGTATGATGTTCGCCCTGGAGCTGAAGTTGGTCATTTATATATTCATGTATTTAAAAAAAAAAAAAAAAAAAAAAACAATATCGTTGATATGGCTATGAGTTGTATTATACTGTTATGTAACTTTTGGTTTATAACTTCAGGATTTGTGGAGTAAGCCATTTATGCATATATTATCTTTGTCATGGTGAATTTATTGGTATCTTTAAATACATATTTTTATCTTTTTTTCTTTTTAGAAAATTTTATATAATATTGTATCTTATGCATTATATGACTTTTTATCCTTTTAAGAAATGAAAATGTTGAATATATTCAGAAACCCCACCTTTTTATTGATAAAATTAGTTCATAGTTCAAAAAGTCTTTATAAATTTGCTTACTTATTTATCTATTTTAAACTTATTCTATATCGTTTATATCTGCTGGCTAATAATGAGGTTACATTTTTATCTTTTATAATTCCTTTTTTTATTATAAAATAGAAATAGTGTTTTACGTATATAAATTGTCATCTCAAAATTTTACATTTTTAGTTTTTTGCGATTCTGTAGCATTTTTCAAATTGTATTGTTTATTCCTTATTTTTTTAAGAATGTAAGAAGGTATAGCTAGAAAATATGTTTTTTCCTACTAATGTATATTATAAAGAATAGTATTTATCTATGTATATCAAGTATACGAAATAAAGTTGATCGATTGATCGATTGATATATATATATATATATATATACACACACACACACACATATATATATATATATATGTGTGTGTGTGTGTATATGTATATATATATATATATATATATAAAATTGTGTGTGCATATATATATATATATATATATATAGAAACTTCCTCAAACTGGCAGAATTGTTTGGCAAGGATAGCAGTGCAGAAGAGGTTATTGAAGCTGGGAAGAAGGCTTCAGCGTGCCTGTACAATGGTAATGATGGGGAAAACATCAATCATCCCCGACTGAGGCGCTTTAAGGTTGCCAAAAGCTCAAAGTATGTTGAGGCCAAATCATTGCCACCAACAAGAGCAGCTACGAAATTGCACAGCTTTCGAGTTTACTTCCCAATTCAGGAATGGAAAGGTAGAAACCAGTTAAAACCTGACGAGTGGGGATGGAAACTTTCAGATGGTAAATTACAACCCATCAAGACTGACTTGCCAGCTGGTCCTCTAAATTTGTTGGCTATAATTAGGTACAACTGTACTTCAGGGTGTACTACAGCGAGATGCATTTGCAGAAAACATGGCATTCACTGTTCAAACTTGTGTGGTAATTGTAAAGGCCTCCACTGCACCAACTCACCACAGCCAGATCTTGATGATGATGAAGTTACCTTTCACTAGTTCTTGACAAGAAATGTTCTTTGGTCCGTTCATGAACTTGTTCTGTGGTGATTATGCAAGAGCATTGCCCAGCATTCCACCCACTGACCATTCCTTTATTGTAAATTGTACTTATTTTGTACCTATTTTTTATGAAATGTCAGGAATTAATGTGAAAATTGTTGCCTTGAAAAGGGCTACTTAGTTTTTTTTTTTTACCTTTCATATTCATATTTGTATAAGAAATTAAAAAACCATGAAAACAATGGCAGGGGCTAGTCATTTTCTGGTGTTAGTTTATAATCATGCATATACATTAGCTACCTATCATTACAATTTAAAACACCGAAAAATGTCAAGCTGGCTTGGGGTGGGCCCTGTGTGGGTTTATTTTTTTATTTCTAATTTAACAAAGGCTTTTTGCTAGGAAAAACGTTTATTTTTGTCAGTAATTGTCAGGAATAATGGACATACTTGTCAGGAAATGTCAGGAATTTTATGTCTCCAAATTCTAATATTATAAAGTTGGATTTTAAAGATGGCAGCCGTTGGCCCTTTCCGCAAGGTTAATTTTGGTAAACTTTTTTTTTCTGAAAGAGAGGTTATTCCTGCCCAATATGCAAGTTGAAAACTTTTGTTAGAAATTTGTTTGAAGTTCAGCCACATTTTGACTGGACTACTAGTACTTTGATGGTCAAGGGCGTGGGGAAGTTCTGAACAGCTGCTACCTTCTCAGGGAAGGGGTGGACTCCTTCAAGAGTGATGCAGCGTCCTAAGAACGATACTTCGTTAGCGCCAAAGATACACTTGTCATACCGGACTACAAGACTGTTGTGTTGTAAGCGGTCAAGCATGATACGCAGATGATGGAGATGTTCCTCTCTGAACGAAGAGAACACAAGTATGTCGTCCATGTTACATACACAGAACGGGAGGTCCCCAAAGATGACGGTCATGAGACGCTGAAAAGTGGCCCTAGCATTACAAAGGCCAAAACAGGAGTAATTGAAGGTGTATGTACTGAATGGGGTGGTGATGGCAGTCTTAGGGATGTCTTCTGGGTTTATTTGCACCTGATAATACCCCTTCAGGAGGTCGAGATTGGATAAAACCTTTGTTTAGTGCAAATTGGAGGTCAGGTCAGCAATGTTTGGGAGGGGGGTAGTGATCCGGTTTTGTCTGCATGTTCAGGCCCCTGTAAGCCCTGCACTGATGTAGAGAGCCATCTTTCTTTAGGACGATGTGCATGGGTGATTACCACGGGCTTGAGGCCTTTTGGAAGAAGACCTATTTCTTCCATTTTGACAAACATTTGTGTAGCGGCTGCCAAACGAGCCGGTGCCAGACGTCTGAATCTGGTGAACACTGGGGCACCCTCCTCTTGATATGGTGATAAATATTGTGTTTCCCCAGAACTGTGGGCGTTTGACGAAGTTCTCGACGGAAAACTTCCGGATACGATATGAGGAGGTGGGCGTAGGTATCCGTGGGTATGCTGATGTGGAAAGCAGAGTTTGAGGGCAGGTTGAAGAGGCGTCGAGGATACGAATACGTGTTGACTAACCGTCAGTGAGCTACATCGACCAGGAGGTGGAAGTGTGACAGGAAGTCGGTACCAAGGAGAGCCATCTGTGGCAGGTTATAATCGAGTCATACTGGTCATTTCCTCAAGGGCGAGCGAAGCCTTTTGATTCCGCAATGGTTGTTGAGAGAGTTGAAAAACTTATGTTATGCGGGCAGCTGGCAATGGCGAGTACTGCTCCAAGAGGTATGATTTGAGTGTGTTGTACGTTATTGTCATATCTTAAGGAAAGTATCCTTGGGGATCGCCATGAAAGCGTAATCTGCTTTGGTACCTGACCGGGTCACACCCTTAATGAGAAACTGGACTTCAGCACGCTGGAACCAGATGAACGCTTCACTGGCGAAGACGGTAGTCTCAGGGGTGTGGCGCTGATAGTAGAGTCAGTATCTGAGGAGGCATAATCAAACAACAAGACACAGCAGTGCAGGGGAAAGTGGAAGGTGGCTGTACATTCCAGTGGTCACCAATTGTGTGGAGGCATCAGTTAGGTATTAACTGATAAGTCGAGTGAATGTAACTGACGGTATTTCCACAAAAAGCAGAATTTTCATAACAAGTTTCTGTGAAAGGTGGTCACAAAAATTCAATCAGATTGATGCAAGTATATACAGGCATTAACAAGTTATCAGTGTGAAGGGAAAGCAATAACGACAATACAGTATATAAAAAAAACAGAAATACCGTTTTTAACGTCTGATATACATGTGCAAGCGGTACAATATTGTAGGCTACTCCTGTCTTGGTCTTGGCTGCCTAGTCTCATCTTAATTTGTCTAATAAAAACGTGCTTTCTGTAAAATTCATTATTCTTGATCTGCATATCATTCTCTGGCACCTTCATTCAGTTAGAGTTTTGCGAATTTTGCATAGGATTTTTCATAATTCTGACCATCCGCTGTATTGAGATCTTCACAGACTGTACCAACTAACATGTAATACTATGTAATCAGTTAATTCAAAGTTTTGTCTTCTCCCACCATAAGACTCAATATTACACTGTATTTTAGAAAGTATATTCCCGCTGTGACCTGATTATGGAATGATCTCCCTAATCTGGTAGTTGAAGCAACGGAACTACTTTAGTTCAAAGTTGCTGCAAATAGTTTTCTGTGGAACAGGTTGAAATAACTTTCGTTTCATAGTTTATAGATTATATATAACTTATAGGTTCAATGTTGTTATTGATCTTAATATGTTTCATAATTCTTAAATTTTCATTTATAGTTTATCTGTAACTTCTCTATTTCCTTCCCTCGCTGGGCTGCCTTCCCTACCCTTTTACCCCCAAAGGACGTACTGGTACGTTTCACAAAAGCCATCCCTTTACCCCCATGGACGTACCGGTACGTCCTTGCAAAAAAATGCTACAAAAATTATTTTTTTCATATTTTTGATAATTTTTCGAGAAAATTCAGACATTTTCCAAGAGAATGAGACCAACCTGACCTCTCTATGACAAAAATTAAGGCTGTTAGAGCAATTTAAAAGAAATATACACCAAAATGTGCTGGGAAAAAATTAACCCCTTCTTAATATGTACCATTCTGCTTTTCCAAGTAGGATCGTAGATTCGCGAGTGGTAATAATGATTATAACAGTACGATATCATTGCTAATATAGTTAAAGTAATTTTCAGGAAAAATGACAAAGGAGGGCTTATTATGTATTATTTGTTATCATTATGTAAAGCAACTGAAAGTAACATTTCTGTTCATTCATGTGGTTTTGAAGCATCAACGAAAAAACAACAACTCGGGAAGTGGCGTTTTCTACGCATTTTTTCCAGGTATGTCACATGATTATGATCTCTCTCTCTCTCTCTCTCTCTCTCTCTCTCTCTCTCTCTCTCTCTCTCTCTCAATATGTCCTCCTTTTTAACTGAAGGAAAGCTTAAGTGAGGATATGTAATCTTCCACACCATCAGCTTTGGCAAATCTAAATATCAAATATGGTTCACTGGTAGGAACATATTCTCTAACTATGTTCTCCTACATAAAATCACCTTTGAAAAAGATATAAAATCCGATTTCAATATATTTCCTATACATTTTTCCCCACAGTAACGCATCTACAGTTATTCATGAAAAGAACTACCACCTCAGGCTTACCTACGAACAAAAATTCCCCATTGCGAGAGAAACGAGTCGCTATGAACAAAGGGGATCAAGAGAAAAAGCAATAAAACATCGGACTTTACTTTTAACTTTTGTGTTCCCTGAATTTAATTGTAATTTACTTTTACACAGAAATGTTACGTTGAATTCTCTTCGATCTCGAAATGGCTGAAACGATTATTTGTGCGCATTTTTTTATTTAAAGGAGCAAATAATCTTTTATATATGATTGTTACTGTTTATCTTGATTTAAATTATTGCAGATATCCAATAAAATTCTAATTGACTCTTAAGCGGAATTACTGATATAGCACTTGACGAGTCTTATCATTTACACAAGTAAAAGGCTGAAGAAACCTCAGTGTTATGCATTTTGAATGAATTTAAAATAATATAGAAAAATCATTATTATAATCTAATAATTTTTTCAGAGTCTGGGTGCCTCTAATCAGCCCACTCAAATATTAGAAAGTCATTTTAGATAAAAAAAAAAAAAAAAAAAAAAAAAATATATATATATATATAAAGGGTTTGATACCCCGTGTACCTAAAATGGATTTGGTCCTTTGATTAATCAGTAAAAAATTGTTTCAAGAATATACATTGCTGAAAATGTCCAAAGATTATTACAAAAAAAAAAAAAAAAAAAAAAAAAGAATAAAAAAATATATTGGAAAGAATGGGTCTAGTACGTTTTTGTATGTAATTTTTTCACACGTGCAATTTGTATCATTTCGTATTTTGTATTGCAATTCTCAAACAACAATTCAAAACCTTGTTTGTACTATTTCTATTTGCTAAAAAGATAATTTTCACAATAGAAATTATCATTATTTCAGATTACCATGAATAATTCCTCTCACTTATCATGTATAATCCTTTGAAATACTCGTAAATATAAAAATATTTTCATGTGCAAATAAATTTATTTTATTAATTCCTTGTTTTAATAATAGGGATTCGTGTTAAATACCATTTTATCCTGAAAAGAAAAACTTGTTTAGACGAATTTGCCTTCATTAATAATTTCTAATCATTCAACGCGACTATTATAACCTCATTGCAAATCAAGAGCTTTAAAACATTGCACATCTCTTGCAGGATTTCTGCGAACAATCCCATCTATTTCAAGAATATAACTAAAACGGATTGGAAGAGGAAAAAATACATTCCGATTCTCAGAATGCGCAATTGATCTATCTCTTTAAGAAAGGGAAAATGAAGAGCGAGAACAAAGAACAAAACCAAATTCCAAAAATCTTTGTAATTTGTTGGCAGTCAGTTCAGGAGGGGAAGGTCTGTCTGGTTGGCATATTTTCAACGAGATATTAAGACAATTGGCAGCTCTTCATTATGGGAATCAAAGGAAGATTGGGGCATATTCTCTTCCCTTGAACATAGGCACTTCAATCTACAAGGGTAAGTGTAGAGGAATATTTTTTTTTTTCAATTGGTCGTAATGTATTCTTTTGCAAAGTCTTTCTCCGTTTCCCAACCCATTTTCCTATCAGGGCTTTTATTTGTTTACCAGATGAGTTCCCTCTGCAGCAGAACATTATTTATTGAAAGCAAATTCTGTAGTGCCTAGAGAGAGAGAGAGAGAGAGAGAGAGAGAGAGAGAGAGAGAGAGAGAGAAAGAGCACCTGTAACTATTGTTTTTGCTCTCTCTCTCTCTCTCTCTCTCTCTCTCTCTCTCTCTCTCAAGTGAAGATATTTATTCATCCACACAATCGGCTTTGGGAAAACTAAATATCAAAATGATTCACTGGAAGGAACATATTCTCTAACTATTTTCTCCTACATGAAATCACCTTTGAAACAGATATAAAATCCGCTTACAATATATTTCCTATACTTTTTTTCCCCACTGTAAAGCATCTAGAATTATTCATGAAAAGAACCGCCCACCTCAGGCTTACCTGCGAACAAAAATTCCCCATTGCGAGAGGAAGGAGTCCTCAAGTGAATAGCAATAAAACATCGGACTTTACTTTTAACTTTTGTGTTCCCTGAATTTAATTGTAATGTACTTTTACACAGAAATGTTACGTTGAATTCTCTTCAATCTCGGAATGGCTGGAACGAGTGTTTGTGGGTATTTTTTTATTTAAAGGAGCAAATCTTTTATATATGATTGTTACTGTTTATCTTGATTTAAATTATTTTAGACATCTAATAAAAATGTAATTGACTCTTGAGCGGAATTACTAATATAGCACTTGACGAGTCTTTTATCATTTACACAAGTAAAAGGCTGAAGAAACCTCAGTGTTATGCGTTTTTAATGAATTTAAAGTAATATAAAAAAAAAAATAATCATTATAATCTAATAAATTTTTCAGAACCTGGGCGCCTCTAACCAGCCCACTCAAATATTAGAAAGTCATTTTAGAAAAAAAGAAAAAAATGCTTTATATTCCATGTACCTAAAATGGATTTGGTCCTTTGATTAATCAGTAAAAAATTGTTTCAAGAGTATACATTGCTGAAAATGTCCAAAGATTTTTACAAAAAAAAAAAAAAAAAAAAAAAAAAAAAAAAGAATAAAAAATATATTGGAAAAAAATGGGTCTAGTACGTTTTTGTATGTAATTTTTTCACACGTGCAATTTGTATCATTTCGTATTTTATATTGCAATTCTCAAAGACCTAAAAACCTTGTTTGTACTATTTCTATTTGCTAAAAAGTTAATTTTCACGATAGAAATTATTAATATTTCAGATTACCATGAATAATTCCTCACACTTATCATGTATAATCCTTTGAAATACTCGTAAATATAAAAATATTTTTATATGTAAATAAATTTATTTTATTAATCCCTTATTTTAATAATAGAGATTCGTGTTAAATACCATTTTATCCTGAAAGAAAAACTTGTTTAGACGAATTTGCCTTCAATAATAATTTCTAATCATTCATGCGTCTATCATAACCCCATTGCAAATCAAGAGCTTTAAAACTTTGCACATCTCTTGCAGGATTTCTGCGAACAATCCCATCTATTTCAAGAATATAACTAAAACGGATTGGAAGAGGAAAAATACATTCCGATTCTCAGAATGCGCAATTGATCTATCTTTTTAAGAAAGGGAAAATGAAGAGAGAGAACAAGAGCAAAATCAAATTCCAAAAATCTTAGTAATTTGTTGGCAGTCAATTCCGGAAAGGACGGTCTGTCTGTCTGGCATATTTTCAACGATATATTAAGACAATTAGTAGCTCTCCCTTATGTGAATCAAAGGAAGATTGGGGCATATCCTCTTCCCTTGAACATGGGCACTTCAATCTGCAAGGGTAAGTGTAAAGGAATATTTATTTTTTTTCAATTGCTCGTAATGTATTCGTTTGCCAAGTCTTTCTCCGTTTCCAAACCCATTTTCCTATCAAGGGTTTTATTTGTATATCAGATCCGAGTTCCCTAAGGGCTGCAGCAGGAAAAAAATGGTTTATTGAAAGCAATTTCTGTAGTGAGTGAAGAGTGTTTTGGATGTTAGTTATTCCTTGCTGAAACTTCACTGTGTAACTGAATTGCCAAATTGGACTTGGTATGCCTTGATCTTAAAATCACAGCTGGTCTTATAATGACATACAGTTACTCGTGTGTTTGTGTGTGCGCTTGTGAGAAAAAAATCTTACTATTTCTATTATGATGATGATGATTATAATTATTATTATTATTATTATTATTATTATTATTATTATTATTATTATTATTATTATTATTATTATTATTAGCTAAGCTACAGCACTAGTAGGAAAAGCAGGATTCTATAATCTCAAGGGCTCTAACAGGGAAAAATAGCCCTCTGAGGAAAGTGAATAAGGAAATAAATAAACTACATGAGACGTAATATACCACTTAAATAACATATTTCAAGAACAATAACATTTAAATAAATATTTCAAAAATATACTATAAAGAAAAGACATGTCAGTCTGTTCAACATAAAAACATTTGCTACGATAAATCATTTGTATCATACGTCAAAATTTTAATACAAATATTAAAATTATTCGAAATGAATAAATAATATAAAATGCAAAAGTGAGAATCACAATAGTTACAACATAAAAAAGTCAATATATGCTAAGTAAAATATCTCATAAATAAAAACATGAATAATACAAAATAGCTATCAAATATCAAATGCCACCATTAACACCCTCGACGCTGTGAAATCAAAGTAAAATGAATATTTAGAAGTTGTTCCCAGATTTGCTTTCTCAAAACGTAGGAAAATTGCCTCCGTGATTGTCAAGAGAAAACTGTCTTTCAGAATTGCCTCAAATGGAGATGGTCTTCTGTGACATTGGGTGTTGCTCGGCGTGCAAGAGATCCCTGATAGCTGGAGGTGTTGTGTTGTCGTCTCGCTTTGTAATTAACAGAGAGACACCCAGGCTAAAAAAGGGCGTCCTTTATCTTTGTCTAGAATATATTTCTTCTTGTCTAAAATATATTTCTTCTTGTAAGTTTAAATCGTTGCTCCTGATTTTCGTGTATTTGATTTTAAAAATAAAGATGTTAACAGTAATTCTACTATTTTTTATATACATACATACATACAAGTTTTTTTTTTTCTCTCTCTCTCTCTCTCTCTCTCTCTCTCTCTCTCTCTCTCTCTATATATATATATATATATATATATATATTTATATATATATATATATATATATAAATATATATACATATATATATATACATATGTGTGTGTATATATAATGCCTGTATTTTTATATGTATATATATAATGTATATATATATCTATGTATAGCATATATATATATATATATATATATGAATAGCATATATATATATATATATATATGTATGGTAAATGTGTAGGAGAGCTCCGCGGAAGATCTTGAAGAATTTAAACACCTACAACTCACTATTATATCATATAGAACGCTTATATAAGTCAATATATGAGCAGCTTCTATTTAACGAAGATATTCGTGTGTATAGTTATGTTTCACCTGGATTTTTTCTAAGTGTTTGTTTTTGTTTACTGTGTGATGTCTTGGCTAAAATGAGCTGTTTCACCGACTTACTGCGTATGGCAAACTACTATGAGATTCAGGGCCTCTGTAACACGGTTTTTTCGCAATAACTTTTTTTCTATGAATTTCATAAATATAACGCTTATTCAGAATGCACATTATCTCTACACATAAATTTTGACTATATTCTGCATTACGTAGGTTGAATAAATTTGGTACTTTATTAAGTAAAAGTGACGATTTTTGAAGACGGGCCAACTTACTCAGAGAAAAGGTTTTGAACGCACTCGTTACGTAACTTATGACGGCATTTCTTCTCTCTTTCTCGATCGATGATTGGTTATACGTAACGAAGGCTATACCGCTGCCAACAATAACACAAAAGTGTAAATAAAAGCAAAGCAGTACACCTTTATGAACTCTGAAACCTCTCCACTGAGAATTGTCATAATGAACAAACAAACAAAATATGTTAATAAATACAAAAACCCTTCGATTATTAGTCTAACTCCCAGAATAAGTTTCCTAAGAAATTACAGTCTACTTTATAGGTCACAATCAGATTGACAAGGTGTATGGATTAGTTGGTAATTTTCAAAAACGTAGTAGACCAGCTTGATTTGATAACTGCTATATCCAATGTCCAGTAATTTTTATTTATTGTCTAGCTACCTACGTATTTACTGTAAAAAAGAAAAAAAAAAATAAATAAATAACTGGTACCATATTTTGGCTTTAAACCTTCACCAGTAATTATCGTCAAAATGATGACTTCACGAGGCTCCACCCACTTTGGCCTCGTTGTAATTCAGGATAACACTGAAGGCTGTCATGGGCATTGTTGGATCAGAACATTTAAATTCTGGCTATAAAAACTAATTTTTCGAGTGGTTGTAAGTAGTGGTAAATGATCCTCAAGGATCCCAGCAGTTGGCCTAAACGTTTAATTCATGTATAGTACTGTTACGGCACTACTTATACAGTACAGTAGTATTACTACGCTAGCACAAATACCCCACCCACATTTATGTATCGTTCCGCCATTCATAAAGTCTTTGTCATATTCTTTCACTGTGCAATAAGCCATGGCCTCCTCAGAAATTAAGTTTAACTTTAGATGATAGGTTATTTCATTAAGCTGACAAATTATGGCAACTGGGTATGTTATTGCCGATGTTGAAGCTAAAGATAAAGTATGGTATCATTCCTTCATTGCATTATCATCTTTACTACTATTTGTTTTGCTACATGTAGTAATTATTTTAAAAGGATAAATGAATTATGTTCACTTCACTTCTATAAATTCCCATTAGATGTACAAATAAAACTCCTAAAACTATTCAGGATTTATTTATAAAATGCAGTCATGCCCAAAACATAGCTAACACGGTTGGTCTGATGGAGAATTTAGCACAAAAATCTTATTTTAACAAAAATAGTTATATAAAGACTGTTTACATACAATCCCTCTCTTTCTCTCTCTTTTGGTGGCATAGTGAATAGTAATAGGAATGTTCAAAAGCCTGAATGACATTGCAAGTATTATAATCCTGTTACGCTAAATACAAATCAGACTATAAACATTGGATTTAAACTAGAAACTGAATAATTACCTATTCAGGCTATAGTAAATATGGCCACGGGCTTTCTCTTGACTGTATAAAGTTGCAAGTCGTAAGACAAATGCAGGTTTTGCAACCACGGGGGCAATTCCAAATCCTGTTAGCCATTCTTGACTGTTATGGGTTTCAGAGCCAATGGAAGAAGTTGAATGGGTGTCTGGTGGATGGGCGGGGCAAAATTTTGTCAAAAAGGTGTTTACATTGCTTACGTAGTGAATGTTTTCGACTCTTGGCTCGTTATCACTGGCCATGGCGTCGGCTAGATCATTTTTACTCTATAAAAATTAAAACTATTGTATTTAGGTTATTGATAATGCTGACAAAATTTGTGTGTGGTTGTAAAATATACATATGTCAACTTTCAGCTACATCCGATGCTTTGATAAGGAGCAAATTCCAAAAAACCGTGTTACAGAGGCCCTGAATCTCATAGTAGTTCTCAATGCTATTCTAACCAATGACAGGTGTTTTCTTGACATCACACTGTTTGAAAACCAATCATGGCGGTTTTTACAAATCTAGCCAATGCTGACACTTATTACTTCACTTATCCCTGCTATTTTTCACCAGTTACCACAGTTTACGTGAAGTTCCGCGGAGGAATATTTTTGCACGTCTCGGATCTCCCTTCAAACTAAAATGCTCATTTTGCCGTAAAGTATGGAGTAGTTAGCAGGACCTTCATCCCGTTCCGACTGTGTCACTTGTGACAATTGCTTCATTTCTCATGGGGATTTTTGTGTACATTATTCAGGGAAAGTTGATTTGCTAATTGCATTTGCTCAACGTCATGGTTTTGATTTTGGCAGAGAAAAAGTGCCCTAATTGTGAAAATGTGTGCCGTATAGATTACAACAAATTAGCATTCCGGTGTGATCGTAGTGTGGTTACTCGTGGGAAAAGGAAGAGGAGGTGCAATTTTTTCGTGTCTTGTTTCAAAGGTAAGTTAGATATTGAGACTAATTTGAAGTTTGTGTTCCTTTTTTTTTTTGCAAAAGGCGTTTTCATTTGAATTTGTTTCGTTTGAACTGAAACTCAATGTGGCCTTAAGGGGGGGTCGCAGGCCCCCCCCCCCCCGTAGGCATAGGTAGGGGTACAGGGCCCCATAGGCTAGGTTAGGTGGGTGTCTTAGGTTCGGTGGTGCCCTGAAAATTACTGTGGCCTTAAGGGGGGGGGGTCGCAGGGGGGGTGGAGCCCCCCCCCCCCCCCCCGGTAGGCCTAGGTAGGGGTACATGGCCCCCAGGGTAGGGTAGGTAGTTGTATTAGGTTCGGTAGTGCCCCGAAAAATCACTTTTCTCCTCCACCCCCCACCCAAAAACCCCGCTTCCCACTGGAGTCCCCCATAATTGTAGTAGTAGGTTTATGCTTACATTTTCTGTGTAAGAGTTAGGTGGTTGTAGGAGGATTATCTCACAGTTTCAAGGTAACTGTAGCTCTAATTTACTGTTTTCTTTCGTTTTCTACTTTTAGAAACTTTTAAATCGAGCGCGGAGCTCTCCTACACATTTACCAAGTGTATATATATATTCTGTATATATATATACAGTATATATATATATATATTTATGTATAGCATATATATATGTGTATATATACTGTATATCCTGTATATATATATATATATATATATAGTCTGTATTTTTAAATGTATATATATATAATGTGTATTTTTAAATGTATATATATAATGTATATATATATATATATATATATAGCATATATATATATATATATATATACTGTATATGTATCTATGTATAGCATATATCTATATATACACTGTAGATATATATATATATATATATATACATGTATATATATATATATATATATATAAAAGAGTATATATATGTATAATATATATATATATATATATATATACATATATACACATATATATAAACGAGTATATAATATATATATATATATATATATATCATATGTATATTATATTATATATATAAATATATAATGTATATATATATATATATATATGGGTTGCGATACTACTGCTAGAGACTATAAAAAAAAGAAAATGATCAATATGGAGGAGCTGATAAACCATGCAAGGCTAAATACCCTCCAGGATAGCCACTTCAACTGAAGGGAGGACATTAAGGATGGTTTTGCAAAGAAACAGAATTAGATAAGGAAAAGACAACCTCTTGATAAACCACCAGGCGTCCATGGCCCTTCTATCAAACCTGAACAACACACTATTTCAAAAAAAAAAAAAAAAAAATACTAGAGGAAGAAAAAAAGTAGGATAAAATGATGTGCCTAAGTGTACCCTCAAGCAAGAGACTGCTAACCCAAGACACTGGAAGACCATGGTACAGAAGATATGGCACTACCCAAGACTAGAAAACAATGGTTTGATTTTGGAATGTCCTTTTCCTAAAAGAGGTCCATACCAAAGCTAAATATTCTATCCTACACTTACCAAGAGTTTAGTAGCCACTGAACAATTACAATACAGTAATTAGCCCCATGAGCGAAAGTGTTCGGTAATACCAGTGTTGTCAGGTGCATGAGGAAAGACGAGAATTTGTAAAGAATGTCCTAAACTATTCGGTGTATGTGTAGGCAAAGACGAGCTATAACCAGAGAGATGGATCTACTGTATTATTGTCTGGCCAGTCAAAGGATCCAATAACTCTCTAGTGGTAGTATCTGTACGGGTGGCTAAGAAGTTTGCGGATGAGGACTGCCATAGAGAGACTACAAACGGACGCAAGTGGAGGACATGTCTGAAACGTTTGTTCTGCAGTGAACTCTAAATGGCTTATGTTATACTGTGTATATATATATATATATATATATACATATATATATATATACATATATATATATATACATATATATATATATATATATATATATATATGTATATATATATGTATATATATATATGTATATATATATATATATATATATTGAAATTTAATGAGAGATTGAAAAAGTAAGTCAGACAATGGGTATGTTAAGTAAAATTTGGAAATCAAATCACCTGAAACTGTATATGTATCAGTTTAGTGAGATCAGTGTTTATGGTAATCGAGTCGCCTGAAATTACATATAAAAATTAGGCTATACGCAATATATCAGTTTAGTGAGATCGGTATTACTGTATTGACACGAGTCTCGGTACAGCAATGAAACAGCATCCAACAGAATTTTGTAGAATTGAGAACAAAGTTCTCAGAAGAATATTAGGAGTTGAATAGCAGGAGAGGATTAGAAATGAAACCATAAGAGAGATTTCTCAAGTAATATAGATGGATGAGATCATGGTGAGGGGTAGATGGAAATGGTTTGGGAATGATCATCGCACTCCCCAAGAGATATTAGATCAACGACCTTTCAACTGAGCTCCATAAGGTACTAGAAATGTTGGAAGACACAGGCCTATATGGCTGAAGACTATGAAGCATTAAGTAGATGATGAAGGGAGAAGTATTGATTTAAAACCTCAAGATTGAGACGACTGGTAAAATCTAACCGAGGCCGTTTGCATTAATAAGCGTAGGAGGAAATGATAATATATATATATATATATATATATATATATATTGTTATGTTAAAGTAGGTTATTTAATTGTTTATAAATAAATTCGGTCTTCGGCAGGAGTAAAAGTTAACTGTCACGGTCGCCACCTGTTACGACCCGTGTAGACCGTAGTTCTGGTTCTTTAAACTTTGATTTTTTAAAGGAATCGTAGGCAGTACATTATTTATGTAACACGGTGAACTGAGGGAAGACAGAACAAAAACACTGGAAAAATCTAACAATATTTATTACAATACACTTAAATAAATTCAACCTTGCACCAGGAGTAACAAAAAGCTCCTAAGACAAACAACAATGATTAAACAAAAATGACCTGGAGGACTGATATACGGAGTCCTCTAAATACAAAAGGTTGACCTATATCTAAAAATCTTAACCCTAACAAACAAAAACTAAACAGATCAAAAGTATGGCTCATATATTAAGCCGGGCCCACAAATATCCACAAACCACTACCCTATTACTAAACATATAGGAATAAGGAAGACAGGAGAAATGAAAAGGCAGAAAACCTTAAAATTACCTACCTACACACAAATGTTTAAAGCTAAACCAAATACCAAATAATAAAACATAACACAAGGCAGCATACAAGTACACATGCCACATACTAAATGCATAAACACTTGGATACCTTCACAAAAGAAATTATGCAGAGACATAATTTATATATACATGTAAAAAACCCAACACTGTATTATATATCTGTGAAATAACTCAACAGTACGAACATTCATCAGCATCAGAGGGAGTATCATTAACACCAGGAAAACGGACTGGGCATATCCAAAACGATAATGAAAAGATCGTAACTTTACCTGGGTAATGCCTCCCTACGTTCCTCCTCACGGACCCTTGGTCCACAGACGAGCAGCGTAACAGGTGTGATGACGCTCTTGGATCACGGCAATAGTACCTCCAACAGTGCCGGGACGGAACGACGGCACCGTCTTCCCGCAGAATCCTCAGGCGGGGAAAATAACGTCAAGCGAAGGTAGTAAGTGACACATACACTTGCAGGACGTAACAAGCGAGGTGGCTATCGCAGGTGACAAAACCCCTGCCTACGTGGTCCGTGATCCAAAGAAGTGTACAATATACCGCGGGTGGCTCAAAGACACCAGCGAAATAATCCTCCCAAGGCACAATTCCTCATGAAGGAATAAAAGAGGCGTCTACCAATGGCTGCTGAATTAGGATACACGTCTGTGATCAAGGCACGGTCCGAACTGAACATTCCAGGCAGCAGTAGTCTCGTCCACGGCTATCACTAAACACCAAACACTCGGAAAGAAAAATAAACAAAAGAGTTAATGGCAATTCACTAATTAACGACGAGGAGGAGCGAAGGTTATCACCGAACTCTTGTGAAAAGGGCAGTTAACTTTTACTCCTGCCGAAGACCGAATTTATTTATAAACAATTAAATAACCTACTTTAACATAACATATATATATATATATATATATGTGTGTGTGTATATATATATATATATATATATATAGTCCAGTGAGGAAAGGAAATACGGGAATATACACTACAAGAGATATAATGAACAATTAGAATATTTAAAGAAAAGTAACAGCACTGACAGCAAACTTACATATATAAACTATAGAAACTTAACAAAAAAACAAGAGGAAGAGAAATAAGGTAGAATAAGGTGCCCGAATGTCTCCTCAAGCTAGAGACATCTAACCCAAGATACTGGAAGGCCATGCTACAGAGGTTGTAGCACAACCCAAGACTAGGTGGTAGGTTGGCCAGGTCACCATCTACCCGTTGAGAATTGGCAAAGGCTGGTTTGTCCCCTACCAAGTTTCTGTGATGATTGGCAAAGGCTAGTTTGTGGCCTACTAGTTTCTGTGAGTATTTTCAAAGGCTGTTTTATCCCCTACAATGTTTCTGTGAGGATTTGAAAAGGGTGGTTTGTCACCTACCAAGCTTCTGTGAGGATTTGCAATGGCTAGTTTCTCTCCTTCAAAGTGTCTCTGAGGATTTCAAAAGGCTGATTTGCTGTTCATTATGTTTCCATGGGGATTTGCAAAGTCTGGTTTGTCCCTTACCAAGTTTCTGTAAGGATTCCCAAAGGCTGGCTTGTCCCCTACCCCTATTCTGTGAGGATTCACAAAGGCTGTTTATCGGCTACCAACATTCTGTGAGAATATGCAAAGGCTGGTTTGTCAGGTTCCAAGTTTCTCTGAGGATTTGCAAAGTCTGGTTTGTCGCCAACAAGTTTCTGTGAGGATTGCAAAGGCTGGTTTGTCAGCTACCAAGTTTCTACAATGACTTGCAAAGGCTGGTTTGTCACCTATCGAATTTCTGTGAAGATTTGCAATGGCTGGTTTGTCACCTACCAAGTTTCTGCGAGGATCTGCAATGGCTGGTTTGTCACATACCAAGTTTCTGTGAGGATTTGCAAAGGCTGGTATGTCGCCTACCAAGTTTCAGTGGAAAGATTTGCAAAGGCTGGTTTGTCACCTACCAAGTTTCTGTGAAGATTTGAAAAGGCTGGTTTGTCGCCTAGCATCTTTCTGTGAGGACCAACAAAGGCTGGTTTGTCAGCTACCAAGTTTCTGTGAGGATTAGCAAAGGTTAGCTTGTCACCTAAAAAAGTTCTGAGGATTTCCAAAGGCTGCTATGTCCTCTACCAATTTTCTGTGAGGATTTGCAAAGGTTGGTTTGTCCCATACCAAGTTTCTGTGACGATTTACAAAGGATGGTTTGTCCCCTACCAAGTTTCTATGAGCACTTACAAAGGAAGATTTGCCCCCTGCCAAGTTTCTGTGAGGATTTGGTAAACCTGGTTTGTACCTACTAAGTTTCTGTGAGGATTTGGAAAGGTTGATTTGTCGCCTACCATGTTTCAGTGAGGATATCCAAAGAATTGTTTGTCCACTACCGAGTTTCTATGAAGATTTGCAAGGGTTGGTTTGTCACCTACCAAAATTTTGGGAGGATTTCCAAAGGCTGGTTTGTCCCCTACTAAGTTTCTATGAGCATTTGCAAGGGCTGTTTTTTTCTCTACCAAGTTTCTGTGAGGATTTCCAAAATCTGGTTTGTTGACCAGCAAGCTGTGAGGATTTTCAAAGGCTGGTTTGTCCCATACCAAGTTTCTGTGATTTTTTGCAAGGCTGGTTTGTCCCTTACCAAGTTTTTGTGAGGGTTTGCAAAGGCTGGTTTATCTCCTACGAAGTTTCTGTGAGGATTCACAACGATTGGTTTGTCGACTACAAAGTTTCTGTGAGGATTCACAAAGTCCGGTTTGTTGCCTACCATATTTCTATGAGGATTTGCAAAGGCTAATTTGTCTCCAGTTAAGTTTTTGTGAGGATTGGCTTCCCCTACAGAGTTTCTGTGAGGATTTAGAAAGGCTGGTTTGTCCAGTGTATAGTTTCTTTGAGGATTTGCAAAGGCTGGTTTGCTCCCTACCCCATTTCTGTGACGATTTGCAAGGGTTTGTTTGTCACCTACCAACTTTATGTGAGGATTTGCAAAGGCTGGTTTGTTGGCTACAAAGTTTCTGTGAGGATTTGCAAGGATTTGCAAAGGCTCGTTTGTCCACTTCCATAATTCTCTGATGATTTGCAAAGACTGTTTGTCTTATATCAAGTGAGTATTTGCAAAGGCTGGTTTGTTGCTTACCAAGTTTCGGTGTGTATGTCCTACGGCATTCATGTCAGCTTCGGTTGACGTTGAATAGGCATCCTCTTCATCGGGGATAAGGCGTTGATGGAGGTCTTGAAGTGGCTGTCCTTAAGGGCGTCGGCTTTTGTCATCAAGTCCTTTATGGGTAAACTATCGACATCGGGTATGGCAGCTCGTATAGGTCCGGGTAAACGGCGTATCCAAAGGGCACGAAGTAGGTTCACCTCACGAGGAGAGCCGTATGCGGCAGTTTGAAGGCGAGCGATACTGGTCATTTCCCTGAGGTCAAGCGAAGCCCTTTGGTCCCCCAACTGTTGTTGCGAGAGCTGACAGAGCTTTGCCACTCGGGCGGCTGGCGACGGCGAGTACTGCTGCAGAAGGTATGTTTTGAGGGCGTCATACGCTATTGGGGTGTCTCCTTGTTCACAAAGCCAGTTGGATATTTCCAGGAAGGTGTCCTCGGGTATCGCCACGAGAACATAATCTGCTTTGGTGGTTGAGCGAGTCACGGCCTTGATGCGAAACTGGACTTCTGCAAGCTGAAACCAAGCAAACGCCTCTCCGCTGGCAAACGGTGAAAGTTTCAATGGGGCAGCCGCAGCGCCAACTTCTGCAGAGTCCGTCTTAGTACGAACGATGGAGGGGTGAGGGGGGTGGGGGTGGAAGGCAGTGGGAGCGAGTCGACTTCCGGGGTCACCAATGTGACGGCCGAGAGAAGGTTGTGAACTCAAAGGCAGAATGAGAGAAACTGAGTTTATTTATTATAGAACACTCTCCTTTATATATAAAAGCCCAAGGGAACAGGAATTTTCATGTTAAAAAAACAAGCGATACGCAGACATGTTTATTCTGGTTCTTTTTAGTGTGAGGGAAGAGCGAAGAGACAAGCATAATATATACAAAATGAATTATGTACGATCGTGTGACACACGGTTGGTACATGATAAAGACTTTGCTTTCCTTCGCCCAAGTAAGGACCAGGGAGGACCGGACTATGGTATAGGAACATTCAGAGGTAATATAAAATCAACTGTTTTTATTTTCTTTTGAAGGATATGTGATATTTCCTAATTTTCCTTCATTCCATATATCTTTACCAATTTCATATCTCTCAAATTTTGCTCCAATATTCCTTCGTCTATCCTCTTTACTGACGCATAATAATAATAATGAATAATCTTTTAAGAAATATTTCTTCTATCGCGTGTGATTTCATAAAGGAAATACAGTGCAATACCGACCAGAAGAGATGGAATTTGCCCTGTGACCTAAGACACCTCTCCACTTAACTTCCTTTGGGTTTTATTCATTGCCTCTAAATAACGAGGTTAATTAGCGAATTATAATTACCCCGGGGATGTCTACTTACCTATCTACGCGAAAGCACGTCTTCATCTATCTCATCTTTTCCGGTCTAATTCTGGTGGGGATTGGACCTAATTAGCAATAATGTAAATTATTGTAAATGCCACGTAGTACACGTTTGTTTAATTGTAGTCTTTGTTGAATAATAGTTATGGAGAGAGAGAGAGAGAGAGAGAGAGAGAGAGAGGAGAGAGAGAGAGAGAGAGAAAATAAAAAAAAACTTGATTGTAAATAGGTTATGGACAGGGCTTCTTGATATCCAGATCTTTATCGTTGATAACATCTCTTTAGCTGTACACAAATTATCTAAAATTTCTAAATGTGATTTTTGATTGCAAATTTCTTATTGAGAAGCATATTCAGACTCTCTCTTCTATAATTCCACACAAAAATGGTTTTTAAGAAAGTCTTTTAATATTTGTGGTGATTAATCTACCCTAAGAAATTTTTTAATTCTTTCATTCTACCATATTTTGAATATTGTGAAGAGGCACGAGTTAGGTATCAACCGATAAGCGAAGTGAAAGTAACCGACTATATTTCCACAAAAAGCGAGCTTTTATAACAAACACTTTTCGAGAAAGAAGGTCACAAAAATTCAAACAGATTTATACTTCGTGAAAGGTCACAAAAATCAAACAGATTGATACAAAAACATACAGGCATTGATAAATTATCAGTGTGAGGTGAGAGCGATAATGACAATATATGAAAAAACAGAAATACCGTTACAGTTTACGAGCATGTGATACGCGTGCGGTACATAGCTCCCCTCTAAAAAAGACATACATTTGAAATAGAACACCCTGCTCTTGAGAGGCATAATGTAGGCAGGTCATCTGGCAGGAGATATGCAGGTTTTAGGCAATCAATGAAGACCCATGTCTTCTTTGCCTTGCGTGTTCAGAAGGAGTGGTTTCGGTGTACAACGGATCACGAGGAAAGGGACCGTGTAAAGGGCCCGTTAACAGTGGCTTGCTAATGTTGTTGCGCAGAAAAACGTGTGTTACTGAGTGCAGATCTGTCGATGGGTGTTGCTTAGCTTGGGGCTTGTAAGTCTGGCAGCATGGAGTAAATTTTCCCACAACGTGACATAGCCGCTGTAGATTGTCGGAGGAGGTTGAAGATGGAAAAAAATCGGCAGGGACCGACCATACACCATACACCATTTCAGCTGCCAAGACATCCAGGACGTCTTTAGGAGTTGTCTTTAGTCCAGGAGGACCCAGGGAAGCTGAATAAAACAGTTAGAGTTCTTGCAGTGAGACATCAAAGCTGTTTTGAGGGTATGGTAGAAATTTTCAACCATACCGTTGGCTGCAGGGTTGTATGCAGTTTTTGATGAAGGGTGATACCCAGGCAATTCACTAATAATGTCCATAATTGAGAGGTGATAGTGGTACCCTCACCGGAAGTAATATGCCCAAGGATACCAAATCTAGCTATCCATCCTGAGAGTAATACAATGTACAAGAGGCAGACGTTACAGTTTCCATTGGAATGGCTCCAGGCCAACAAGTGGAGCGGTCGATGACAGTAAACAGGTAACGATGTCCTTGTGATGCGAGTATAGGACCTACAATATCAACATGAATGTGAGCTAAGGTTAAGGAAAGGTGCCTTTACTGAATCTGGGGGTCAATGTACTTTCAAATATTGGCATAAAGCACAGGCGCGGACCCAATCCTTGATATCCTTAGTAATGCCATGTCAAATGAACTTTGTCTACAGCAGTTATTCAGTAGAATGGCGCGAGGGATTGGAAAGGCCATAAATGAAATCAAACACCTGTCAGCGCATGGGTGAATGTATCCCCGGTCCAGGTCTACCAGTACTGACGTCACAGAGTAGGGTGGCGTTGGACTCGTAGAGAGGGACGTCTTCCCAACGGAGGGATATGTTTGGGTGTATTACATGTTTGGTACTTTGGATCTTTTTGTTGGACTTCTGACAAGGCATTGTAGTCCAATCCCAGGTGGATTGCGGCCAATGTTTTTTTTGATTGGGCATTGGCACCATGATTTATTTTCTCAGGGACATACTGAAGGGTACAATTGTTTTCAGCCTCAGTGGAGAGATGGCGGCATTGACAGGCAAACCAGGCATCGGACTATCAAATGAAGCATGCACCAGAGGAATGTGGTCGGGTGCGAATGACGAAGGCTCTACCTTCTAAGAAGTGGCGAAAGTGACGGACAGCTAAGTGCACTGCCAGCAATTTGCAGTGTGAAAGTAGAATAGCCAGATTCCGCCTTGGACAGTTTCTTATTGAAGAAAGCTAATGGTTAGGGCTAGCCATTGATCACTTGCTCGAGGACTGCCCCAATAGTGACGTGACTGGCATCGGTGGAGAGCAGGAGAGATGCATGTGGCAGGGGAAAAGTAAGAGCAGTAGCGGTTGATAGGGCATTCTTTGCGTAGCAGAAAGCATCTTCTTGAAGGGAACCCCACTTCAGGTCTTTGGGGTTGCCCTTGATGGAGGCGTAGAGGCGGGCACGAGTGACAATAATTCTAACTGATATTTTGGCTGAACCTCAAACAAATTGCTAACAAAGGTTTTGAACTTGTATATTGGGCATGAATAACCTCTCTCTCATATTAAAAAAAGAAAAAGTTTACCAAAATTAACCTTGCGGAAAGGGGTCAACGGTGTCGAGAAAATTCGTAGAAAATGTCGAGAAAAATCAATGTCGGGATTTTGGTACAGTATGTGACTTTTTTCTGCTAGTGGGTAACGTATAATATATATATATATATATATATATACATATGTATAATATACTGTATATATATATATATATATATAAAATATATATATATATATATATATATACTCCGCCATTGGGTTTACATAACCTGGTGTTGTGCTCCTCACCTTTTTAACCCTTTTTGGATAGTATTATGCCTTATTACATGCAAATGGTGCTACAAACGGATATCTAAATGTTTAGTGATCAAAATGAGTGCATAGAGATACTTTTAGAAAGGACTGATGGTGTGAAATATTTCCATTTAAAAATTGTGGATTTGGCCAACTATCCATGAAAAAAAATTTCCTGGTTCACGCATGCCCTTTAAGCTCTCTGTAGATGGTGAACTACTAACAAATGGTGTTTGTTTATGTTTAGAGCATGTTACGTTATATATAATGGATGACGAAATAATCATAAACAACCTCCTTTGTTTTTATAACTTCTGCAAAAAAATGATTTTACTAAAGAAACTATTGGATGTAGCTGATTGTTTTTATTCCCATGATGATATCAAGACTGCGAAATCCCAGCTTGCAAATATTCTTCATAAGGACCTTGTTTGGAGGCGGGGACCCATTGAAAAAACGAAAAGACTTAAAGGATGTATTGGAATACAGTGAAGAGGTAATTGCTTCAAACAAAGAAATAAAATTTCTTTGAGAGAGTTATAGAGAATGCCTCCCATTGGTATGGAATTTATTGCCCCACTGATATTAAGATTATCGGAAGACGTAAATGAAATAAATGAAGTGTTACCAAAGTTCGTGGATATTAGATCTGAGGTAATAAATAGTGCAGATTCTGTGAGACAAGTGAGGAAAGATGTCAAAGACCTTAAAATTATTTCAGCCCTGCCTTCAAATGTATAAATGAAGCCGCAAATGATTTATCCGATGAGATGGAGCTATTGCAGGATGTGCAAACTTTCAGGATTTGTATCGGGGAAAAAGATGAAAATACCGCTTTATCTTACTCGGCAGTTGCATCTAGGCTACCCAAGAACAACTCAAGAAAAGCTGTAAACAACGAAAAGAAATAGCCTATGCTGATGACATTGTTTTGTTGGCTGATACCAAAGATAATCTAAGCCTATTATATGAAAATTTAAAAAGAAAAATTTGAAAGGTGAAACTAACTATTAACACAAATAAAACAAAATGTATGATCAAAAGGGTAGGTTTGGCTTCAAACCCAATGAAGGTAACTCTTGCAAATGAGGAGTTGAAAGTAGTAGAGGGTTATAAGTATTTAGGTTTTCACAATGGAAATAACTTAATGGATATTTCGGATGTCAAAGTCAGGCTAAATTCTTTTTTATTCTAAATGTAATTGGCTTTTTCGAAATTTTAATAATATATCTATTGAATGTTTTTATACCTTTTTAATTCTATTGCAATCCTGATTATGGACTAACCGTTTGGAATATTGGAAAAATATTCAGAAAGCAGATTTCTAAAGGGTTTGAAGTAGCTTATGGTAAAGCATTAAAGAAGATGGTTGGGCTGCCTATATGTACAAGTAGTGATGTGGCTGATATGTGCAATAAGCTATTATTAAGACCTCATGTTTTGTATGAGCAAGCCAGGTATTTTAAAAAACTTTTTGAAACTTCAAATCATATTCTTTGACTTAGTTTGAGTTTTCCACGGGACGGTGAGATTTTTTGTTCATTGTTAACTTATCTTGGAGGAGTGTATGGTGTTGATTTAAAAAAAAAAAAATAATATTGATTGTATAGGGTCTCGTCTTCACTGGGTGCAGAGGTATGATGTTCGCCCTGGAGCTGAAGTTGGTCATTTATATATTCATGTATTTAAAAAAAAAAAAAAAAAAAAAAAAAAAACAATATCGTTGATATGGCTATGAGTTGTATTATACTGTTATGTAACTTTTGGTTTATAACTTCAGGATTTGTGGAGTAAGCCATTTATGCATATATTATCTTTGTCATGGTGAATTTATTGGTATCTTTAAATACATATCTTTATCTTTTTTTCTTTTTAGAAAATTTTATATAATATTGTATCTTATGCATTATATGACTTTTTTATCCTTTTAAGAAATGAAAATGTTGAATGTATTCAGAAACCCCACCTTTTTATTGATAAAATTAGTTCATAGTTCAAAAAGTCTTTATAAATTTACTTATTTATCTATTTTAAACTTATTCTATATCGTTTATATCTGCTGGCTAATGATGAGGTTACATTTTTATCTTTTATAATTCTTTTTTTATTATAAAATAGAAATAGTGTTTTACGTATATAAATTGTCATCTCCAAATTTTACATTTTTAGTTTTTTGCGATTCTGTAGCATTTTTTAAATTATATTGTTTATTCCTTATTTCTTAAGAATGTAAGAAGGTATAGCTAGAAAATATGTTTTTCCTACTAATGTATATTATAAAGAATAGTATTTATCTATGTATATCAAGTATACGAAAATAAAGTTGATCGATTGATCGATTGATATATATATATATATATATATATGTGTGTGTGTGTGTGTATATATATATATATGTGTATATATATATATATATATATATAAAATTGTGTGTGCATATATATATATATATATATACACACACATATATATATATATACATACATATATATACACACATATATATATATATATATATAAAATTGTGTGTGCATATATATATATATATTATAGAAACTTCCTCAAACTGGCAGAATTGTTTGGCAAGGATAGCAGTGCAGAAGAGGTTATTGAAGCTGGGAAGAAGGCTTCAGCGTGCCTGTACAATGGTAATGATGGGGAGAAAACATCAATCATCCCCGACTGAGGCGCTTTAAGGTTGCCAAAAGCTCAAAGTATGTTGAGGCCAAATCATTGCCACCAACAAGAGCAGCTACGAAATTTGCACAGCTTCGAGTTTACTTCCCAATTCAGGAATGGAAAGGTAGAAACCAGTTAAAACCTGACGAGTGGGGATGGAAACTTTCAGATGGTAAATTACAACCCATCAAGACTGACTTGCCAGCTGGTCCTCTAAATTTGTTGGCTATAATTAGGTACAACTGTACTTCAGGGTGTACTACAGCGAGATGCATTTGCAGAAAACATGGCATTCACTGTTCAAACTTGTGTGGTAATTGTAAAGGCCTCCACTGCACCAACTCACCACAGCCAGATCTTGATGATGATGAAGTTACCTTTCACTAATTCTTGACAAGAAATGTTCTTTGGTCCGTTCATGAACTTGTTCTGTGGTGATTATGCAAGAGCCTTGCCAGCATTCCACCCACTGACCATTCCTTTATTGTAAATTGTACTTATTTTGTACCTATTTTTTATGAAATGTCAGGAATTAATGTGAAAATTGTTGCCTTGAAAAGGGCTACTTAGTCTGTTTTTTTTTTACCTTTCATATTCATATTTGTATAAGAAATTAAAAAACCATGAAAACAATGGCAGGGGCTAGTCATTTTCTGGAGTTAGTTTAATCATATGCATATACATTAGCTACCTATCATTACAATTTAAACACCGAAAAATGTCAAGCTGGCTTGGGGTGGGCCCTGTGTGGGTTTATTTTTTTATTTCTAATTTAACAAAGGCTTTTTGCTAGGAAAAACGTTTATTTTTGTCAGTAATTGTCAGGAATAATGGACATACTTGTCAGGAAATGTCAGGAATTTTATGTCTCCAAATTCTAATATTATTAAGTTGGATTTTAAAGATGGCAGCCGTTGGCCCTTTCCGCAAGGTTAATTTTTGTAAACTTTTTTTTTTTCTGAAAGAGAGGTTATTCCTGCCCAATATGCAAGTTGAAAACTTTTGTTAGAAATTTGTTTGAAGTTCAGCCACATTTTGACTGGACTACTAGTAACTTTGATGGTCAAGGGCGTGGGGAAGTTCTGAACAGCTGCTACCCTTCTCAGGGAAGGGGTGGACTCCTTCAAGAGTGATGCAGCGTCCCTAAGAACGATACTTCGTTAGCGCCAAAGGTACACTTGTCGTACCGGACTACAAGACTGTTGTGTTGTAAGCGGTCAAACATGATACGCAGATGATGGAGATGTTCCTCTCTGAACGAAGAGAACACAAGTATGTCGTCCATGTTACATACACAGAACGGAAGGTCCCCAAAGATGACGGTCATGAGACGCTGAAAAGTGGCCCTAGCATTACAAAGGCCAAAACAGGAGTAATTGAAGGTGTATGTACTGAATGGGGTGGTGATGGCAGTCTTAGGGATGTCTTCTGGGTTTATTTGCACCTGATAATACCCCTTCAGGAGGTCGAGATTGGATAAAACCTTTGTTTAGTGCAAATTGGAGGTCAGGTCAGCAATGTTTGGGAGGGGGTAGTGATCCGGTTTTGTCTGCATGTTCAGGCCCCTGTAAGCCTGCACTGATGTAGAGAGCCATCTTTCTTTAGGACGATGTGCATGGGTGATTACCACGGGCTTGAGGCCTTTTGGAAGAAGACCTATTTCTTCTATTTTGACAAACGTTTGTGTAGCGGCTGCCAAACGATCCGGTGCCAGACGTCTGAATCTGGTGAACACTGGGGCACCCTCCTCTTGATATGGTGATAAATATTGTGTTTCCCCAGAAACTGTGGGCGTTTGACGAAGTTCTCGACGGAAAACTTCCGGATACGATATGAGGAGGTGGGCGTAGGTATCCGTGGGTGTGCTGATGTGGAAAGCAGAGTTTGAGGGCAGGTTGGAGAGGCGTCAAGGATACGAATACGTGTTGACTAACCGTCAGTGAGCTACATCGACCAGGAGGTGGAAGTGTGACAGGAAGTCGGCACCAAGGATTGGCAATGTGACGTTAGCAATGAAAAACTTCCCAGTATGTTTGGCACTTCCAAACAGTAATATGAGAAGTTTCATACCTGTGAGTGGTCATCTCAGATCCATTAGCTACCCGGCGGATGTCGGCAGACCTGGACAGACTACGTCGTGTCCTGGAAAGTGGCCTTGGCAGAAGAGAACGGCAAGCACCCCACGTCTACCAAAAATCGCACGCCCATACTTGCATCATGTAAAAAGAAAAGATTAGGGGCGGGAAGCCATCACCGCAGCGATGGCCTACTTACATGTTTTTTGGCCACTGACAACCATTCGCACATTTATTTGCAGTAGCCCCAAATCTGAAGTGGTAGTAACATAACTACAGCCAATGTGGTGAAGTGTCTGTCCATAAGGACATCGACTTTGGTCATCAGGTCCATCATGGACAAAATATCGACATTGGGGATAGCAGCATGTACAGATTTGGGTAGGCGCCATACCCAGAGGGTATGAAGTTGATTCACTTCACTAGGAGAGCCATCTGTGGCAGGTTATAATCGAGTCATACTGGTCATTTCCTCAAGGGCGAGCGAAGCCTTTTGATTCCGCAATGGTTGTTGAGAGAGTTGAAAAACTTATGTTATGCGGGCAGCTGGCAATGGCGAGTACTGCTCCAAGAGGTATGATTTGAGTGTGTTGTACGTTATTGTCATATCTTAAGGAAAGTATCCTTGGGGATCGCCATGAAAAGCGTAATCTGCTTTGGTACCTGACCGGGTCACACCCTTAATGAGAAACTGGACTTCAGCACGCTGGAACCAGATGAACGCTTCACTGGCGAAGACGGTAGTCTCAGGGTGTGGCGCTGATAGTAGAGTCAGTATCTGAGGAGGCATAATCAAACAACAAGACACAGCAGTGCAGGGGAAAGTGGAAGGTGGCTGTACATTCCAGTGGTCACCAATTGTGTGGAGGCATCAGTTAGGTATTAACTGATAAGTCGAGTGAATGTAACTGACGGTATTTCCACAAAAAGCAGAATTTTCATAACAAGTTTCTGTGAAAGGTGGTCACAAAAATTCAATCAGATTGATGCAAGTATATACAGGCATTAACAAGTTATCAGTGTGAAGGGAAAGCAATAACGACAATACAGTATATAAAAAAAACAGAAATACCGTTTTTAAACGTCTGATATACATGTGCAAGCGGTACAATATTGTAGGCTACTCCTGTCTTGGTCTTGGCTGCCTAGTCTCATCTTAATTTGTCTAATAAAAACGTGCTTTCTGTAAAATTCATTATTCTTGATCTGCATATCATTCTCTGGCACCTTCATTCAGTTAGAGTTTTGCGAATTTTGCATAGGATTTTTCATAATTCTGACCATCCGCTGTATTGAGATCTTCACAGACTGTACCAACTAACATGTAATACTATGTAATCAGTTAATTCAAAGTTTTGTCTTCTCCCACCATAAGACTCAATATTACACTGTATTTTAGAAAGTATATTCCCGCTGTGACCTGATTATGGAATGATCTCCCTAATCTGGTAGTTGAAGCAGCGGAACTACTTTAGTTCAAAGTTGCTGCAGATAGTTTTCTGTGGAACAGGTTGAAATAACTTTCGTTTCATAGTTTATAGATTATATATAACTTATAGGTTCAATGTTGTTACTGATCTTAATATGTTTCATAATTCTTAAATTTTCATTTATAGTTTATCTGTAACTTCTCTATTTCCTTCCCTCGCTGGCTGCCTTCCCTACCCTTTTACCCCCCAAAGGACGTACTGGTACGTTTCACAAAAGCCATCCCTTTACCCCCATGGACGTACCGGTACGTCCTTCGCAAAAAAATGCTACAAAAATTATTTTTTTCATATTTTTGATAATTTTTTAAGAAAATTCAGACATTTTCCAAGAGAATGAGACCAACCTGACCTCTCTATGACAAAAATTAAGGCTGTTAGAGCAATTTAAAAGAAATATACACCAAAATGTGCTGGGAAAAAAGTAACCCCTTCTTAATATGTACCATTCTGCTTTTCCAAGTAGGATTGTAGATTCGCGAGTGGTAATAATGATTATAACAGTACGATATCATTGCTAATATAGTTAAAGTAATTTTCAGGAAAAATGACAAAGGAGGGCTTATTATGGATCATTCGTTATCATTATGTAAAGAAACTGAAAGTAACATTTCTGTTCATTCATGTGGTTTTGAAGCATCAACGAAAAAACAACAACTCGGGAAGTGGCGTTTTCTACGCATTTTTCCAGGTATGTCACATGATTATGATCTCTCTCTCTCTCTCTCTCTCTTTCTCTCTCTCTCTCTCTCTCTCTCTCTCTCTCTCTCCTCTCTCTCTCTCTCTCTCTCTCTCTCTCAATATGTCCTCCTTTTTAACTGAAGGAAAGCTTAAGTGAGGATATGTAATCTTCCCACACCATCAGCTTTGGCAAATCTAAATATCAAATATGGTTCACTGGTAGGAACATATTCTCTAACTATGTTCTCCTACATAAAATCACCTTTGAAAAAGATATAAAATCCGATTTCAATATATTTCCTATACATTTTTCCCCACAGTAACACATCTACAGTTTTTCATGAAAAGAACTACCCACATCAGGCTTACCTGCGAACAAAAATTCCCCATTGCGAGAGAAACGAGTCGCTACGAACAAAGGGGATCAAGAGAAATAGCAATAAAACATCGGACTTTACTTTTAACTTTTGTGTTCCCTGAATTTAATTGTAATGTACTTTTACACAGAAATGTTACGTTGAATTCTCTTCGATCTCGAAATGGCTGAAACGATTATTTGTGCGCATTTTTTATTTAAAGGAGCAAATAATCTTTTATATATGATTGTTACTGTTTATCTTGATTTAAATTATTGCAGATATCCAATAAAATTCTAATTGACTCTTAAGCGGAATTACTGATATAGCACTTGACGAGTCTTATCATTTACACAAGTAAAAGGCTGAAGAAACCTCAGTGTTATGCATTTTGAATGAATTTAAAATAATATAGAAAAATCATTATTATAATCTAATAATTTTTTCAGAGTCTGGGTGCCTCTAATCAGCCCACTCAAATATTAGAAAGTCATTTTAGATAAAAAGAAAAAAAAAAAAAAAAAAAAAAAAATTGAAAAGGGTTTGATATCCCGTGTACCTAAAATGGATTTGGTCCTTTGATTAATCAGTAAAAAATTGTTTCAAGAATATACATTGCTGAAAATGTCCAAAGATTTTTACAAAAAAAAAAAAAAAAAAAAAAAAAAAGAATAAAAAAATATATTGGAAAAAATGGGTCTAGTACGTTTTTGTATGTAATTTTTTCACACGTGCAATTTGTATCATTTCGTATTTTGTATTGCAATTCTCAAAGACCTAAAAACCTTGTTTGTACTATTTCTATTTGCTAAAAAAATAATTTTCACAATAGAAATTATCATTATTTCAGATTACCATGAATAATTCCTCTCACTTATCATGTATAATCCTTTGAAATACTCGTAAATATAAAAATATTTTCATGTGCAAATAAATTTATTTTATTAATCCCTTATTTTAATAATAGAGATTCGTGTTAAATACCATTTTATCCTGAAAGAAAAACTTGTTTAGACGAATTTGCCTTCATTAATAATTTCTAATCATTCAAGCGACTATTATAACCTCATTGCAAATCAAGAACTTTAAAACATTGCACATCTCTTGCAGGATTTCTGCGAACAATCCCATCTATTTCAAGAATATAACTAAAACGGATTGGAAGAGGAAAAATACATTCCGATTCTCAGAATGCGCAATTGATCTATCTTTTTAAGAAAGGGAAAATGAAGAGCGAGAACAAAGAACAAAACCAAATTCCAAAAATCTTTGTAATTTGTTGGCAGTTAGTTCAGGAGGGGAAGGTCTGTCTGTCTGGCATATTTTCAACGAGATATTAGGAAATTGGCAGCTCTTCATTATGGGAATCAAAGGAAGATTGGGGCATATTCTCTTCCCTTGAACATAGGCACTTCAATCTACAAGGGTAAGTGTAGAGGAATATTTTTTTTTTCAATTGGTCGTAATGTATTCTTTTGCCAAGTCTTTCTCCGTTTCCCAACCCATTTTCCTATCAGGGCTTTTATTTGTTTACCAGATGAGTTCCCTCTGCAGCAGAACATTATTTATTGAAAGCAAATTCTGTAGAGAGAGAGAGAGAGAGAGAGAGAGAGAGAGAGAGAGAGAGAGAGAGAGAGAGAGAGAGAGAGAGAGCAAAAACAATAGTTACAGGTGCTCTTTCTCTCTCTCTCTCTCTCTCTCTCTCTCTCTCTCTCTCTCTCTCTCTCTCTCTCTCTCTCTCTCTCTCTCAAGTGAAGATATTTATTCATCCACACAATCGGCTTTGGGAAAACTAAATATCAAAATGATTCACTGGAAGGAACATATTCTCTAACTATTTTCTCCTACATGAAATCACCTTTGAAAAAGTTATAAAATCCGCTTACAATATATTTCCTATACCTTTTTTCCCCACTGTAAAGCCTCTAGAATTATTCATGAAAAGAACCGCCCACCTCAGGCTTACCTGCGAACAAAAATTCCCTATTGCGAGAGGAAGGAGTCGCTACGAACAGAGGGGGTCAGGTGAATAGCAATAAAACATCGGACTTTACTTTTAACTTTTGTGTTCCCTGAATTTAATTATAATGTACTTTTACACAGAAATGTTACGTTGAATTCTCTTCAATCTCGGAATGGCTGGAACGAGTGTTTGTGGGTATTTTTTTATTTAAAGGAGCAAATCTTTTATATATGATTGTTACTGTTTATCTTGATTTAAATTATTTTAGACATCCAATAAAAATGTAATTGACTCTTGAGCGGAATTACTAATATAGCACTTGACGAGTCTTTTATCATTTACACAAGTAAAAGGCTGAAGAAACCTTAGTGTTATGCGTTTTTAATGAATTTAAAGTAATATAAAGAAAAATAATTATTATAATCTAATAAATTTTTCAGAACCTGGGCGCCTCTAACCAGCCCACTCAAATATTAGAAAGTCATTTTAGAAAAAAAATAAAAAAAAAATGCTTGATATTCCATGTACCTAAAATGGATTTGGTCCTTTGATTAATCAGTAAAAAATTGTTTCAAGAATATACATTGCTGAAAATGTCCAAAGATTTTTACAAAAAAAAAAAAAATAAATAAAAATAAATAAATAAAAAATATATTGGAAAAAAATGGGTCTAGTACGTTTTTGTATGTAATTTTTTCACACGTGCAATTTGTATCATTTCGTATTTTGTATTGCAATTCTCAAAGACCTAAAAACCTTGTTTGTACTATTTCTATTTGCTAAAAAAATAATTTTCACAATAGAAATTATCATTATTTCAGATTACCATGAATAATTCCTCTCACTTATCATGTATAATCCTTTGAAATACTCGTAAATATAAAAATATTTTCATGTGCAAATAAATATATTTTATTAATCCCTTATTTTAATAATACAGATTCGTGTTAAATACCATTTTATCCTGAAAGAAAAACTTGTTTAGACGAATTTGCCTTCAATAATAATTTCTAATCATTCAAGCGACTATTATAACCCCATTGCAAATCAAGAGCTTTAAAACTTTGCACATCTCTTGCAGGATTTCTGCGAACAATCCCATCTATTTCAAGAATATAACTAAAACGGATTGGAAGAGGAAAAATACATTCCGATTCTCAGAATGCGCAATTGATCTATCTCTTTAAGAAAGGGAAAATGAAGAGCGAGAACAAAGAACAAAACCAAATCCAATAATCTTTGTAATTTGTTGGCAGTCAGTTCAGGAGGGGAATGTCTGTCTGTCTGGCATATTTTCAACGAGATATTAGGACAATTGGCAGCTCTTCATTATGGGAATCAAAGGAAGATTGGGGCATATTCTCTTCCCTTGAACATAGGCACTTCAATCTACAAGGGTAAGTGTAGAGGAATATTTTTTTTTTTAATTGCTCGTAATGTATTCTTTTGCCAAGTCTTTCTCCGTTTCCCAACCCATTTTCCTATCAGGGCTTTTATTTGTTTACCAGATGAGTTCCCTCTGCAGCAGAACATTATTAATTCATCCACACAATCGGCTTTGGGAAAACTAAATATCAAAATGATTCACTGGAAGGAACATATTCTCTAACTATTTTCTCCTACATGAAATCACATTTGAAACAGATATAAAATCCGCTTACAATATATTTCCTATACCTTTTTTCCCCACTGTAAAGCATCTAGAATTATTCATGAAAAGAACCGCCCACCTCAGGCTTACCTGCGAACAAAAATTCCCTATTGCGAGAGGAAGGAGTCGCTACGAACAGAGGGGGTCAGGTGAATAGCAATAAAACATCGGACTTTACTTTTAACTTTTGTGTTCCCTGAATTTAATTATAATGTACTTTTACACAGAAATGTTACGTTGAATTCTCTTCAATCTCGGAATGGCTGGAACGAGTGTTTGTGGGTATTTTTTTATTTAAAGGAGCAAATCTTTTATATATGATTGTTACTGTTTATCTTGATTTAAATTATTTTAGACATCCAATAAAAATGTAATTGACTCTAGAGCGGAATTACTAATATAGCACTTGACGAGTCCTTTATCATTTACACAAGTAAAAGGCTGAAGAAACCTCAGTGTTATGCGTTTTTAATGAATTTAAAGTAATATAAAAAAAAAATGATTATTATAATCTAATAAATTTTTCAGAACCTGGGCGCCTCTAACCAGCCCACTCAAATATTAGAAAGTCATTTTAGAAAAAAAAATAAAAAAAAATGCTTGATATTCCATGTACCTAAAATGGATTTGGTCCTTTGATTAATCAGTAAAAAATTGTTTCAAGAATATACATTGCTGAAAATGTCCAAAGATTTTTACAAAAAAAAATATATATATGTATATATATATATATATATATATATATATATATATATATATATGTATGTATATATATATATATATATATATATATACATATATATAAACGAGTATATATATATATATATATATATATATATATATATATATATATATATATATATATATATATATATATATATATATATATATATATGTATCATATATATTATATTATATATATAAATATATAATGTATATATATATATATATATATATATATATATATATATATATATATATATATATATACATATATATATATATATATATATATATATATATATATATATATATATATATATATATATATATATTATGGGTTGCAATACCACTGCTAGAGACTATAAAAAAAAGAAAACTGAACAATATGGAGGAGCTGATAAACCATGCAAGGCTAAATACCCTCCAGGATAGCCACTTCAACTGAAGGGAGTACATTAAGGATGGTTTTGAAAAGAAACAGAATTAGATAAGGAAAAGACAACCTCTTGATAAACCACTAGGCATCCATGGCCCTTCTATCAAACCTGAACAATACACTATTTCCAAAAAAAAAAAAAAAAAAAAAAAAATACTAGAGGAAGAAAAAAGTAGGATAAAATGATGTGCCTAAGTGTACCCTCAAGCAAGAGACTGCTAACCCAAGACACTGGAAGACCATGGTACAGAAGATGTGTCACTACCCAAGACTAGAAAACAATGGTTTGATTTTGGAATGTCCTTTTCCTAAAAGAGGTCCATACCATAGCTAAATATTCTATCCTACACTTACCAAGAGTTTAGTAGCCACTGAACAATTACAATACAGTAATTAGCCCCATGAGCGAAAGTGTTCGGTAATACAAGTGTTGTCAGGTGCATGAGGAAAGACGAGAATTTGTAAAGAATGTGCTAAACTATTCGGTGTATGTGTAGGCAAAGACAAGTTGTAACCAGAGAGATGGATCTACTGTATTATTGTCTGGCCAGTCAAAGGATCCAATAACTCTCTAGTGGTAGTATCTGTACGGGTGGCTAAGAAGTTTGCG
>NC_090736.1:56422549-56435049 GCF_036898095.1 Palaemon carinicauda | reverse complement strand
TATATATATATATATATATATATATATATATATATATATATATATATATATATATATAGTCCAGTGAGGAAAGGAAATACGGGAATATACACTACAAGAGATGTAATGAACAATTAGAATATTTAAAGAAAAGTAACAGCACTGACAGCAAACTTACATATATAAACTAGAAACTTAACAAAAAAACAAGAGGAAGAGAAATAAGGTAGAATAAGGTGCCCGAATGTCTCCTCAAGCTAGAGACATCTAACCCAAGATACTGGAAGGCCATGCTACAGAGGTTGTAGCACAACCCAAGACTAGGTGGTAGGTTGGCCAGGTCACCATCTACCCGTTGAGAATTGGCAAAGGCTGGTTTGTCCCCTACCAAGTTTCTGTGATGATTGGCAAAGGCTAGTTTGTGGCCTACTAGTTTCTGTGAGTATTTTCAAAGGCTGTTTTATCCCCTACAATGTTTCTGTGAGGATTTGAAAAGGGTGGTTTGTCACCTACCAAGCTTCTGTGAGGATTTGCAATGGCTAGTTTGTCTGCTTCAAACTGTCTCTGAGGATTTCAAAAGGCTGATTTGCTGTTCATTATGTTTCCATGGGGATTTGCAAAGTCTGGTTTGTCCCTTACCAAGTTTCTGTAAGGATTCCCATAGGCTGGCTTGTCCCCTACCCCTATTCTGTGAGGATTCACAAAGGCTGTTTATCGGCTACCAACATTCTGTGAGAATATGCAAAGGCTGGTTTGTCAGGTTCCAAGTTTCTCTGAGGATTTGCAAAGTCTGGTTTGTCGCCAACAAGTTTCTGTGAGGATTGCAAAGGCTGGTTTGTCAGCTACCAAGTTTCTACAATGACTTGCAAAGGCTGGTTTGTCACCTATCGAATTTCTGTGAAGATTTGCAATGGCTGTTTTGTCACCTACCAAGTTTCTGCGAGGATCTGCAATGGCTGGTTTGTCACATACCAAGTTTCTGTGAGGATTTGCAAAGGCTGGTATGTCGCCTACCAAGTTTCAGTGGAAAGATTTGCAAAGGCTGGTTTGTCACCTACCAAGTTTCTGTGAAGATTTGAAAAGGCTGGTTTTCTCGCCTAGCATCTTTCTGTGAGGACCAACAAAGGCTGGTTTGTCAGCTACCAAGTTTCTGTGAGGATTTGCAAAGGTTAGCTTGTCACCTAAAAATGTTCTGAGGATTTCCAAAGGCTGCTATGTCCTCTACCAATTTTCTGTGAGGATTTGCAAAGGTTGGTTTGTCGCATACCAAGTTTCTGTGACGATTTACAAAGGATGGTTTGTCCCCTACCAAGTTTCTATGAGCACTTACAAAGGAAGATTTGTCCCCTGCCAAGTTTCTGTGAGGATTTGGTAAACCTGGTTTGTCACCTACTAAGTTTCTGTGAGGATTTGGAAAGGTTGATTTGTCGCCTACCATGTTTCAGTGAGGATTTCCAAAGAATTGTTTGTCCACTACCGAGTTTCTATGAAGATTTGCAAGGGTTGGTTTGTCGCCTACCAAAATTTTGGGAGGATTTCCAAAGGATGGTTTGTCCCCTACTAAGTTTTTATGAGCATTTGCAAGGGCTGTTTTTTTCCCTACCAAGTTTCTGTGAGGATTTCCAAAATCTGGTTTGTTGACCAGCAAGCTGTGAGGATTTTCAAAGGTTGGTTTGTCCCATACCAAGTTTCTGTGATTTTTTGCAAGGCTGGTTTGTCCCTTACCAAGTTTTTGTGAGGGTTTGCAAAGGCTGGTTTATCTCCTACCAAGTTTCTGTGAGGATTCACAACGATTGCTTTGTCGACTACAAAGTTTCTGTGAGGATTCACAAAGTCCGGTTTATTGCCTACCATATTTCTATGAGGATTTGCAAAGGCTAATTTGTCTCCAGTTAAGTTTTTGTGAGGATTGGCTTCCCCTACAGAGTTTCTGTGAGGATTTAGAAAGGCTGGTTTGTCCAGTGTATAGTTTCTTTGAGGATTTGCAAAGGCTGGTTTGCTCCCTACCCCATTTCTGTGACGATTTGCAAGGGTTTGTTTGTCACCTACCAACTTTCTGTGAGGATTTGCAAAGGCTGGTTTGTTGGCTACAAAGTTTCTGTGAGGATTTGCAAGGATTTGCAAAGGCTCGTTTGTCCACTTCCATAATTCTCTGATGATTTGCAAAGACTGCTTGTCTTATATCAAGTGAGGATTTGCAAAGGCTGGTTCGTTGCTTACCAAGTTTCGGTGAGGATTCGCAAAGGCTGGTTTGTCACATATTAAGTTTCTGTGACGATCCACAAAGACTGGTTTGTCGCATATCAAGATTCTCTGAGAATTCGCAAAGGCTGATTTGTCGCCTACCCAGTTCTTGTGAGAATTAGCAAAGGCTGGTTTGTCCCCTACAAAGTTTTTGTGAAAATTCGCAAAGGAACGTTTATCCCCTAGCCGGTCTCTGTGAGGATTTGCATAGGGTTGGTTGTTGTCTACCAGGTTTCTCTGAGGATTTGCAATGGCTTGTTAGCCACCAACCAAGATTCTGTGAGGATTTCCAAAGATTGGTTTGTTGCAAACTCAGTTTATGTGAGGATTTGAAAAGGCTGGTTTATCAAGTACCTAGGTTCGTGAGAATTTCTAAAGGCTGTTTTGTCACCAGACCAGTTTTTGTGAGGATTCACAAAGGATGGTTTGTCGCCCACCAAATTTCTAGGAGGATTCGCAAAGGCAAGTTTGTCGCCTAGCCGGTTTTTGTGAGTATTCGCATAGGCTTGGTTGTTTTCTGAAAAGTTTCTCCGAGGATTTGCAAAGGCTGGTTTCCCACCAACCAAGTTTCTATGATGATTTCTAACGGTTGATTTGTCGCAAACCCAGTTTCTCTGAGGATTTGCAAAGGATTTTTTACCAAGTACCAAGTTTTGAGATGATTTGTAAAGTCTTGTTTGTCACCTACCAAGTTTTTATGAGGATTTGCAAAGGCTGGTTTATTGCCCACTAAGTTTCTGAGAAGATTTGCAATTGTTGTTTTATCGCATATTAGATTTTTATGAGTATTTGCAAAGACTGGTTTGTTGCCTACCAAGTTTCTGTGAGGATTCGCAAAGGCTGTTTGTCCCCTTTGAAGTTTCAGTTAGTATTTACAAAGGCTGGTTTGTCACCTACGAAGTTTCAGTAAGGATTTGCAAAGGCTAGTGTGTTGCCTACCAAGTTTCTGTGAGGATCTGCATAGGCTGGTTTGCCACATATTAAGTTTCTATGTTTATTCTCAAAGGCTGGTTTGTCACATATCAAATTCCTATAAAGATTTGCTAAGACTGGTTTGTCACCTATTCAGTTTCTGTGAGGATTTGCAGAGGCAGGTTTATCACCTAGACAGTTTCTGTGAGAATTTGCATTGGCTGGGGTGTTGTCTACCAAGTTTCTCCGAGGATTTGGGGAGGCTTTTTTGCTACCATCCAAATTTCTGTGAGGAATTCCAAAGGTTGGTTTGTTGCAAACCCAGTTTCTGTGAGGATTTGCAAAGGCTGGTTTGTCACCTACAAAGCTTCGTGAGGATTTGCAAAGGCTGGTTTATGACCTACCCAGTTTTTTTTTATGAGGATTCACAAAGGATGGTTTGTTTCCTACCGAATTTTTGTCAGGATTTGCAAAGGCTGGTTTGTCACCTACGCTGTTTCTTTAAGGATTTGCAAGGGTTGGTTTGTCACCTACCAAGATTCTATAAGGATTTTCAAAGGCTGGTTTATCCCCTACCAAGTTTCTATGAGCATTTCCAAAGGCTGGTTTGTCCCCTAACAAGTTTCTATAGGCATTTGCAAAGGCTGGTTTGTCCCTTACCAAGTTTCTGTGAGGGTTTGAAAAATCTGGTTTGGTGCCTACCAAGTTTCTGTGAAGATTTTGTAAAGCTGGTTTGTCGCCTACCAAGTTTCTGTGAAGATTTTGGTAAAGCAGGTTTGTCGCCTACCAAGTTTCTGTGAGGTTTTGAAAAGGCTGGTTTGTCCCCTACCAAGTTTCTGTAAGGAATCCCAAAAGCTCGTTTGTCCACTACCAAGTTTTTGTGATAAATTGCAAAGACTGTTTGCCTTATATCAAGTTTCTGTGAGTATTCGCAAAGGCTGGTTTGTCGCATACCAAGTTTCTGTGAGGAATTGCAAAGGCTGGTTTGTCACATATCAAGTTTCTTTGAGCATTTGCAAAAGCTGGATTGTCGCCTACCTAGTTTCTGTGAGAATTAGCAAAGGCTAATTTGTCACCTACCAAGTTTCTGTGAGTATTAGCAAAGGCTGTTTTGTCGCCTACCAAGTTTCTGTGAGGAATCGCAAAGGCTGATTTGTCGCCTAGCCAGTTTCTGTGAGGACTTGCAGAGGCTTTGTTATGGTCTACCAAGTCTCTCTGAGTATTTGCAATGACTGGTTTGCCACCAGCCAAGTTTCTGTGAGGATTCCCAAATGTTGGATTGTCACAAACCCAGTTTCTGTGAGGATTTGTAAAGGCTGGTTTATCAGCTACCAAGTTTCGTGAGGATTTCTAAAGGCTGGTTTGTCACCTACCCAGTTTTTTTGTGAAGATTCACAAAGGATGGTTGTCCCCTAACAATTTTCTGTGAGGATTCACAAAGGCTGGTTTGTTGCCTAGGCGGTTTCTGGAAGGATTTGCTTAGACTGGGTTGTTTTCTACCAAGTTTCTATGAGGATATGCAAAGGTTGGTTTGTTGCAAACCAAGTTTCTCTGAGGATTTGCAAAGGCTAGTATATCAAATACCAAGTTTCGTGAGGATCCGTAAAGGCTACTTTGTCACCTACCAGTTTTTGTAAGGATTCACAAAGGAGGGTTTGTCACCTACCAAGTTTCTGTGAGATTTCGCAAAGGTTGGTTTGTTGCCGACCCAGTTTCTGAGAGGATTTGCAATGGTGGTTTTATCGTGTATTAGGTTTATGTGAGGATTTGCAAAGGCTGGTTTGTAGCCTAACAAGTTTCTGTGATGATTGCAAAGGCTGTTTGTCTTATATCAAGTTTCTGTGAGTTTTCGCAAAGACTGGTTTGTCACCTACCAAGTTTCTGTGAGGATTTACAAAGGCGGGTGTGTCGCCTACCAACTTTCTGTGAGGGTTTGCATAGGCTGGTTTGCCGAATATCAAATTTCTGTGAGGATTTGCAAAGGCTGGTTTGTTGCCTACCCAGTTTCTGTGAGGTCCCGCAAAGGCTGGTTTATCACCTAGGCAGTTTCTATGAGGATTTACATTGGCAAAGGCTGATTTGCCACCAACCAAGTTTCATGAGGATTAGCAAAGGTTGGTTTGTCACATACCCAGTTTTTTTTGAGGATTCACAAAGGATGGTTTGTCATCTACCAAGTTTCTGTGAGGTCCCGCAAAGACAGGTTTGTCTCCTACTAAGTTGGTTGTTAAAATAGTAAGTAACTCAGCTTTTTAAAAAAATCAGAATTCCTTTCGAATGAAAGTGTCGCCGGAAGTCCAAGCACGTGAACAATGTCACCGAAAGTCTACATGTCAGAGGCAGCCATCTCGGCTATCACACCTTGAAATCTATCATATAAAGTTAGGAAGTTGTCCACATCAGTCAGTCCTGTCCACCTAGTATTCCTGTCAAAGAGGCCTATCCAGCCTTATTGGACATCAACCCCCTTGGGAGTCTGGTGTTCGCCTACAACATTCTGACTTTAGAAATGAACAAAATCCCCCCAAGTAGCAGAGTCAGTGATTCTGGAATAGACGTCATCCAGCTATGGAATAGAAGAAACATTCATGGAAGGCAGGAGATTGTCTGTCTTCTGCCATTCAGTTATAAACTCCAAGAACTAAAAGATAGAGAGAGGGCAGACGTTAAGAGGCAAATCACAGAAGACGAAAATAGAAAGCAGCCTTGCAGACTGAGAGAGGAGGAAAATCTAGGGTAGTTCTTACTTTCAAAATTCAGAATGTATAATTTTGTGTGTTTCCTTGCCTACAGGCCCAGTGAACCTTTATTGTTAAAAATGTGCACAGTTATCCTCCAGAAAATTATAAAAATACACTGTGTTATCCATACGCTACATTTCTGAGAATTCGCTTAATTTATTATAATAATAATTAACTTAGATTCTGTGCATTAACCATTAGCTTTGATGAAATAATTTACTTTACAAAGCCCCACTTTATAGGAGCCCTCACAATACCTGCGAGGATTCACAAAGGCTGACTTGATGCATACCAAATTTATGTGAGGATTCGAAAAAGCTGCTTTGTTACTTAAAAATTTTCTGTAAGGATTTTCAAAGGCTGTTTTGTCGCTTACCTCGTTTCTGTGAGGATTTCCAACCGGGTTTGTCGCCAACAAAGTTTCTGTGAGGATTTGTAAAGGCTGGCTTGTCTGCTACCAAGATTCTGTGAGGATTTGTAAAGGCTGGCTTGTCTCCTACCAAGATTCTGTGAGGATTTGTAAAGGATGGTTTGTCAACGACCAATTTTCTGGGAGGATTCACAACGGCTGGTTTGTCGCCTATTAAGTTTCTGTGAGGATTTGCAAAGGCTGGTTTGTTGCCTATCAAGTTACTATGAGGATTTGCAAAGGATTGTTGGTCACTACCAAATTTCTTTGAGGTTTCAAAGTCTGGTTTATCGCCTACAAAGTTTCTTCGAGGGTTGGCATAGGCTGGTTTGTCACCTACCAAGTTTCTGTAAGGATTTGCAAAGGCTGGTTTGTCACCTACCAAGTTTCTGTAAGGATTTGCAAAGGCTGGTTTGTCACCTACCAAGTTTCTGAGAGAATTTGCAAAGGCTGGTTTGTTGCCTCCAAAGTTTCTTTGAGGATTCGCAAAGGCTGGTTTGTCTCCTACCAAGTTTTTGTGAGAATTTACAAAGGGTGGTTTGTAGCTTTCTAAGTTTTGTGAGGATTCGCAAAGGCTAGTTTGTCGCCTACCAAGTTTCGTGAGAATTTGCAAAGGCTGGTTTGTCCCCAACCAAGTTTCTGTGAGTATTCGCAAAGGCTGGTTTGTTGTCTACCAAATTTCTGTGAGGATTTACAAGGGATGGTTTGTTGCCTACCAAGTTTCTATCTTCTTGGGTGTTTAGGACAGACAGCATAATTGGCCCGATGCAACGCTATTCTATTCCACCAATCAACTCCTTATCTTTAAGCCAGTAGCAACCTGGTTAGGCGATTACTCCCACGATCTTCGAAAATATTCCAAAGTTTCTAGTATTTAAAAGTTATTATTAGAGAGAGAATAGTCTGGCTGCATTATAGATACCTTTATTGAGGAAAATCACGATTGATAACATTTCTTTCGTACTAAAATAAAGCATGACTACGATTTAAAAATCTAAGTATTCTTCGCGTAGATTAAAATAAATGCCATGATAGATATACAAAAGAATAGTTTACTAAAGGAAGATCAGATCCCATGTGCTTAAAATTATACAGCATGTTTAAATGCAGAATTTATAGAAATTAATAAAGAGAAAATGGCTAAGTAGAATAAGCTTGACATCGTAAACCTCAATGACAGAATAATATTTAATGTAATAAGGCATGAGAACTTTCCGAGAAGCGATTCGGTAAAACCTGCCTCATTAAGCATCTTGTAACAATTAATGAAAAGATATATCCCTGGACTGGTATAAACTAACGCCCGAATGAGTCATTATAATTATTATAATTGTCTATCCAATTATTTCGCCGTTATACTTAACAAGAGCAATTAGGCCAAGGGCAATCATGTCATTTTTCTTTCCATGCCAAACGAGACACGAGCTTTGACCTTCATCTGTAAGTCATGTGTTCATTTATGTTCCTATCGTGGCCTGGATACAGATGAGGACAATTAAGGTTTTTGTGATAATTCTCCCGGATGGTCATTTTATTTCATTGACGGCCACATTAGAGCTAGTGTTTCCACTTAGTTCTAGCTCAAGGTCTTCTCTGAAAGGGAGTCTGGTTTATTTTCTCGTCATTGACAAAGGTAAAATGCGTTTCAAGCTTTGTCTGTTTAAGGAAGACGTAGGATAACCATAATGATCTAGTTACTATCTGGTATATATTAACGATTGGTTAACTTACTCATTTTGTTCCCATGAGGGTTAAGTACCAAATATAGAGAACATTTTCGAAAACCGGCAACACCGTTATAGTTCAAAATGCCATATCAAAGATCGAGTTTTTATCGGATTCCTTGATCAACGTTCAAGTTCATAAGACAAGTTTAGCAGTTCCCTTAAAATATGGATGTCCTGACAATACTAAATACATTGCATACTACAAGATACAGTGTCTCTTACCAAGGGAATAAATTCACAAATCTTCATATTTGCGTCTCCCTTCCATCAAATTTTCAAGCTCAGCTCATTTATGAAAATTGCATAAATATAAATAAATGTGAAGTCTGAACCCAAAGGCCAAATTTATTTAGTATAGTTATTTTCTTTTCCGTTGCATCAAATACTAAAGGAGGTCTGTTAAAAAATAGATACTCAGTGAATCAATACAAGAAGTGTAAAGAAAAAATGGTTGTTTAACAGTTTAAAATTGCTCATTAGAATAAACACGAGGGACATATTCCGAAACTATACTCATATGATGAGGACTTGGCTTTCCTTCACCCAAGTAAGGACCAGGGAGGACCGGACAATGGTATAGGAACATTCAGAGGTGATTTAAAATCAACTGTTTCTTTCTTTTGGAGGATATATGATATTTCCTAATTTTCCTTCATTCCATATATCTTTACCAATTTCGGATCTCTCAAATTTTGCTTCGATATTCCTTCGTCTATTTTCTTTACTGACGTATAATAATCATGAAGAACAATCTTTTAAGAAATATTTCATCTATCGCGTGTGATTTCATAAAGGAAATACAGCGCAACACCAACCAGAAGAGATGGAATTTGCCCTGTAACCTAAGACACCTCTCCACTTAACTTCCTTCGGGTTTTATTCATTGCCTCTAAATAACGAGGTTTATTAGCGAATTATAATTGCCCCGGGGATGTCTACTTACGTGTCTACGCTAGAGCACGCCTTCATCTATCTCATCCTTTCCGGTTTAATTCTGTTGAGGATTGGACTTAATTAGCAATAATGTAAATCATTGTAAATGCCACATAGTACACGTTTGCTTAATTGTAGTCTTTGTTGAGAGAGAGAGAGAGAGAGAGAGAGAGAGAGAGAGAGAGAGAGAGAGAGAGAGAGAGAGAGAGAGAGAAAAATAGGAAACAAAACTTGATTGTTAATAGGTTATGGACAGCGGCTCCTCAATATCCAGAACTTTTTCGTTGACAACATCCCTTTAACTGTACACAACTTATCTACAGATTCTAAATGTGATTCTTGATTGCAAATTTCTTATTAAGAAGCGCATTCGGACTGTTTCTTCTTTAATTCCACAAAAAAAAAATGGTTTACTAAGAAAGTATTTCAATATTTGTGGTGATCAATCTACCGTGAGAAATTGTTTAATTATTTCATATTATCATATTTTTAATATTGTCCAGAGGCACCAGTTAGGTATTACCTGATACGTGGAGTGAATGTAACTGACTTTATTTCCACAAAAAGCTAGCTTTTATAACAATAGTTTCCGTGAAAGATGGTCATATAAATTCAAGCAGATTGATACAAGTACATACAGGCATTAACACGTTATCAATGTGAGGGGAGAGCGATAATGAAAATATATAAAAAAAAACAGGTATACCGTTACAGTGTACGAGCGCGTGATACGCGGGTGGTACATGGCTCCCCCTTAAAAAAAAGACATTCATGTGAAATAGGATGCTTTGCTCTAGAGAAGTGTAATGTAGGTGGGTTGTCTGACAGGAGATATGCAGGTTTTAGGCGATCAATGGAGACCCAGTCTTCTTTGCCATCTATGTTCAGTAGGAATGCTTTCGGTGTACGACGGATCGCGAGGAAAGGGCCCGTGTAAGGGGTCATTAACGGTGGCTTGCTAGTGTCATTGCACAGGAAAACATGCGTTGCTGAGTGCAAGTCTGTCGGTATGAGTTGCTTAGTTGGGGGCTTGTAAGTCTGTCGGTATGAGTTGCTTAGTTGGGGGCTTGTAAGTCTGGCGGCATGGAGTAGATTTTACCACAACGTGACGTAGCCGCTGGAGATTGTCCGAGGAGGTTGCAGACGGAAAAAATTTGCTAGGGACGACCAACGGGTTACCATGCACCATTTCAGCTGCTGAGACATCCAGGACGTTTTTAGGAGTGGTCCTTAGTCCCAAGAGGATCCAAGGAAGCTAGGTAAACCAGTTGGAGTCCTTGCAGCGGGACATCAAAGCTGCTTTGAGGGTATGGTGAAAACATTCACTCATACCGTTGTGCAGTTGCTTGATGAGGGGTGATACCCAGGATATTCGCTAATGATGTCGAAAGTAATATGCTCAGGGATATCAAATTTAGTTATCTATCCTGAGAGTAAGGCATATGTATATGAGGCTAACGAGTAGAGTGGTCGATGACAATAAACAGGTAACGATGTCATTGTGATGTGGTTAGAGGATCAAAAACATCAACACGAATGTGAGAAAAGTACCACCGAGGTTGAGGAAAGGTGCCCACTACTAAACCTGTGTCGATGTACTTTTGAGGTTTGGCATGAAGTCCAGGCGTTGACCCAATCTTTAGCATCCTTCGTAATGTCATGCCAAATGATCTTTGTCTTCAGCAGATGTGCAGTAAAATGGCGCAAGGGATGGGAAAGGCCATGAATGAAATATAACACCTGTCAGCGGATGGGACAACGTATCCATGGTCTAGGTCTACCAGTACTGATGTCAAAGAGGAGGTGGCATTGGAGTTGTAGAGAGGGACGTCCTCCCAATGTAGGGATGTGCATGATGTCCTACATGCTTGGTACTTTGGATCTTTTCATTGGACTTCTGACAAGGCATTGTAATCCAATCCCAGGTGAATTACCGCCAATGTGTTTCTTGACAGGGCATTGGCAATGGGTTTTATTTTCTCAGGGACGTACTGAAGGTTACAATTGTGTTCAGCCGCGGTGGAGAGATGTCAGCATTGACGGACGGATCAGGCGTCAGTCTGTCGAGTAAAGACGTGCACCAGAGGCATGTGGTCTATGCGAATGATGGCATGTGGTCCATGCGAATGACGTTATGTGGCCCATGCGAATGACGGCATGTGGTCCATGCAAATGACGAAAGGCGTACCTGTCAAGAAGTACCGAAAGTGACGGACAGTCAAGTGCACTGTCAGCAATTCGCAGTCAAGGTAAAGTAGCCTTAGACAGTTTCCTACTGAAAAAGGCCAATGGTCGTGGCGCGCCATTGACCACCTCGACAGGGATTGCCCCAATAGCGATGTCACTGGCATCGGAGAGCAAGAGAGGTGTATGTGGGAAGGGAAAAGTAAGAGCAGCAGCGGTTGATAGGCCATTCTTTGCGTTGCAGAAGGCCGCTTCTTGAAGGGGACCCCACTTCAGGTCTTTTGGCTTGCCCTTGAGCGAGGCGTAGAGGCGATGGCTGGCAGGAAACGGTGATAATAGTTCATCCTGCTCAAGAATTCTTTCAGTGTTTTGGTGGTCGAGGTTGTAGGGAAGTTTTGAATAGCTACTACCTTCTCAGGGAGAGGCTGGACTCCTTCAGGAGGGGTTAGGTACTATTCAGCGCCACCAGATCAGATAAATTTCCCAGAACCTGGGCGCCTCTAACCAGCCCAATCAAATATGAGAAAGTCATATTAGAAAAAAAAATGCTTGATATCCCGTGTACCTAAAATGGATTTGGTACTTTGATTAATCAGTAAAAAAATATTTCAAGAATATACTTTGCTGAAAATGTCCAAAGATTTTAACCCGTGCAATTTGTATCATTTCGTATTTTGTATTGCAATTCTCAAAGACCTAAAAACCTTGTTTGTACTATTTCTATTTGCTAAAAAGCTAATTTTCACGATATAAATTATTAATATTTCAGATTACCATGAATAATTCCTCTCACCTATCATGTATAATCCTTTGAAATACTCGTAAATATAAAACTATTTTCACATGTAAATGAATTCATTTTATTAATCCCTTATTTTTTTTAATAAATATTCATATTAAATACCAGTTTATCATGAAAATAAAAAAGAAACTTGTTTAGATGAGTTTGCCTTAAATTATAATTTCTAATCATTCATGGGAGTATTATAACCCCATTGCAAATAAAGACCTTTAAAACTTTGCACATCTCTTGCAGGATTTCTGCGAACAATCCCATCTATTTCAAGAATATAATTAAAAGGGATTGGAAGAGGAAAAATATACTCTGATTCTCAGAATACGCAATTGATCTATCTCTTTAAGAAAGGGAAAATGAGGAGCAAGAACAAAGAGCATAATCAAATTCCAAAAATCTTAGTAATTTATTGGCTGTCAGTTCAGGAAAGGAAGGTCTGTCTGTCTGTTATATTGTCAATGATATATTAGGACAATTAGCAGCTCTCCCTCATGGGAATCAAAGGAAGATTGGGGCATATTATCTTCCCTTGAACATGGGCACTTCAATCTGCTAGGGTAAGTGTAAAGGAATAT
>NC_090736.1:56395049-56417549 GCF_036898095.1 Palaemon carinicauda | reverse complement strand
CATGTTCTTTCACTGTCTAGAGGTAATACACTCGGGCACACTATTCTATCTTATTTCTCTTCCTCTTGTTTTTTTTTAACTTTTTATAGTCTATATATAAAGGATTTATTTAAATGATGTTACTTTTGCCTAAAATATTTTATTTTAATTCTTAATTACTTCTCTTGTAGTTTTCTAGTTTCTTCAATGAGCTATTTTCCCGGTTGGACCATTCGGGCTTATATCATCCTGCTTTTCTAACTAGGGTTATAGCTTAATAAGTACTGATAATAATCTATTGAGAATAATGGTTCGATATATATATATATATATATATATATATATATATATATATATATATATATATATATATATATATATATATATATATATATATATATATATATATATATGTATATATATGTATATTTTACATATATATATATATATATATATATATATATATATATATATATATATATATATATATATATATATATATATATATATATATATATATTATATATGTACAGTTGGCTTCAAGAATTCCGGTACACAATACTACAGACTGTCTATGGTGATATGTATCGGAATTCTTGGAGGCAACTGTACATATATATATTTTATATATATATATATATATATATATATATATATATATATATATATATATATATATATATATATACATATATATATAGTTATTTATATATGTGTATATATATATATATATATATATATATATATATACTGTATATATATATATACATATATATATATATATATATATATATATATATATATATATATATATATATACATATACATACGTATATATATATATATATATATATATATATATATATATATATATATATATATATATATATATATATACTGGATATACACATATGTATACATATAGGCTATATATAATATATATACACATATTTATATATATATATATATATATATATATATATATATATATATATATATATATATATATATATATATATATATATATATATATATATATATACTGGATATACACATATATATACATATAGGCTATATATAATATATATACACATATTTATATATATCTATACATATATGTATATATATATATATATATATATATATATATATATATATATATATATATATATATATATATACATATATATATACATATATATATATATATATATATTATTACGGCTGGCAAATCACATAAACTTCCTAGCTCCAAACTCACCTGTTTATTTTTACATAACTGTTATACTTGAAAATTAATACCCGACATCTGAGAAAATTATGCTACTCCCACTCGGCTATACATAGGAACACTGAATATCCAAAGGTCTATTACGATACTCTCTAAACAAAACGGGGTGATTATTTTATAAGAACTATTCAAACCAACCTCTTACCTCGGTTCTTAGTCAGGGTTTACGATCAAGCGCTATTAGGAAATATGGTGATGTATATAATACACATTTTACAAAAATAAATATATTCTATAGAAAATTACAATAATACAAAAAGAATTAACACCTAATTTAAATTACTTGTAATATTGAATCTGAAGAAAACCTTAGACTAGGACAAAATAAAGACATTGAAAAAAATTTTAAAAATTATGCAATCACTTGTTTCACTGGAAATTAATTTTGATACTGAAAATAATTAACACTAATGATTAAACACTAAATGAAATTTACATAAATGTAACTGCTACACTGATGGCTTTTTGGTCACACGAGATTACCGAACAGCTAAGCAAAATAAATACACTTCACTGTTTAACCTAAAGTCACAGGGTTAAACAGGTACTTACATTAACATACTACACTTCATTTAACCTCCACAAAATTTCGTCAATATTAGAACAACACTACACACAATTTACTTTGGATCAAAACCTTATTCACGTTTGAGAGGGCACACACTTGATGCACTTGAGAGGAGAGAGGACGTTGGCTCTTTCAAAAGAATAGGCTGAGTCTCTTCTGCTCTTTTGCATTCTTGGGGTCTAATATATATTGACTTACTTATCTTAGGGGCAGGCTAATGGCACCAAAGTTGCCAACTAGTCAAGTAGTAGATGAGTTCCAATGTACACTGCAAGACAACTATCTACGACCACCTACCTCTTGAACAAAAAAAAAAAAAAGTAAATATAATTTGAGAAATTTCATGCACGTTTTAACCACAAGCAAACATAAAAATTACATAAGCCCTCATGTTCATACTTCGTATGGGTCATACAGTGTACTTAAACGAGTTTACCGAAGACTTTGTAACAAAATAATGAAATAAAAAGTTAATTCTTAAAAATAATGTAAATTTACATATACTGAATTGAATGAAAAATAAAATTACATAAATGACTAAAGTCTTATGTAATTTACATACATTTACTTATACTTATAGGAGAGGAACTCGCCTTACGAGCTGGCTATACATCTCTTAAATACACGAATGAAATACATGAATAAAATATTTACTCCATACTAGACCAGCTTCGTAAGAATACATACAGACATGCATACATATATAAACATTATATATATATATATATATATATATATATATATATATATATATATATATATATATATATATATATATATATATATATATAGATAGATAGATAGATAGATATGTGTGTGTGTAAGTTTGAGTTTACCCATGAAATTCATCAATCCGTTGTAAGTTGCTCTACCATCATTGTCAAGCATCTCTATCACTAAATGTTATTTCATATATCGAAATACTACAAGAAAGATTGATAGTTCTATTTCCCTTTATTGCGACATGCAGAGGTAAAACCTTATTTCCCAGCTTCTTTTTCGCTCATATTCCAGTTTCCCTTTCAGACGATGTAACATTATAAATTCCATGAATATGCGAAGCCTTCCTTTGTTCCAGCCTCGTTTGCCCAGAAAGGTAACTTAATTTGGTCACTAGTTTTCATTCCTACACGTTGACAGACGTCTAAAAAACGTTCTTGATCCTGGAGAATGTTAATTAGGTAAGGATGTTTTTCGTTTGTCTAAAAAAACGAGCTTATTTTACTCATAGAAAACAGCTACGGATGGGTGAAAATTACGCTGGAATTCTTAGTAGGACAAGCTGAATATGAAAAGGTTTCAGGGTAAGAAGAGCTTTTATTAGAAAAAATATTTTTAATATATACAAAATCACAATTAGTAATTATAATTCATATATGAAAAGGAATCACACCACATACCACATTTATGACTTAAGCTACGGAGAGAGATAGAGGTTAGATGCAAACTGAAATTAAAATAGCAATTTATATGCTATTAGTTTAGTATGTATCTTCACTATATCATGTCTTGTAAATCTAAAATAAGCAAATACAAGTAATCTCTCAATATTTTGTTAATGCATCTGGTATCATAAAGGAATTTAGGGAAAGTCAATGTATTCTATATCAAAGTTTTAGAAGATGCAACAGTATGTCAAATATCTATCGCTGATAAAATATTTTATACCTTATTTAGGAGAATTCTAGGGCTTGTCGAGGGATGTATTTTTTGACAGTGAAAGATTCATTCCTGTCATAGACTCAGGGAAAGAAGGGCCAGGTTTTTTAACTAGTTCTTTAAACTATGTAATGGGTGGCCTATGTGGTGACGTCCCTGACTGGTGTTCGCCTGACTGGGGTTCGAGTCCCGCCCAAACTTGTTAAGGCCAGTTTACACGATGATAGTTCACTGGCGCCAGTAACTAGCGGCAAGTAAACTTTCCAGGATAGTAAGCCTTTGCACGAGGACACTGCATTTGCATGGGGATAGTTTGCTGACGTCAGTAAACTGGCGCCAGTAAACTATCCCCGAGTAAACGGTCCTTTAGTTCCTTTGGTCGCTGCAACCTCACCATCCTTGTGAGCTAAGGATGGGGGTTTTGGGTTAGCCTATATGCCTATCTGATGAGTATTTTCATTATAGCTGGCGAGTTAACAAAAGACACTATAAAAGTGTAGTTAGATTTAAATGGTTAGGTTTAAAGTGCACTTATGAGCGGCAGAGGCAAGGGACGGTACAAAACCCACTCTCCATCCAAGTCAGCACCTAAAAGAGCCAGGCAATGGCTGCTGATGACTCTACAGGTAGACCTATAGACTCCCCCAATTCCTTATGCTTTGTTAACAAAGACGGCGAGGTTACAAACACTACTAGAAATTATCGGGATTGGGCGGAGATCAAACTCCCAACTCTCAGATTGCAGGACAGGGACGTTTCCAATAGACTGGCAAAGACTGGCACAGTAGAGAGGATTGGTTGACATAGTACGTTGAATAACAAAGGTAAAGATTAAAGGTGCCTGGTTTTAGTTTCAGTAACATCGGAGGTGATAGACATCATACTTTTAACCAGGCAAGCTCCAACACTATTGTGGTGCCCAACCGCCGCCGTATCGACACATGATTCGTGAGACATTTTCTGTAGCTATAGAAATGATATTCTCCATTAATCATATACTCATCAGTTTAATTTAATTACAAGACATGTCTGTCCATATTTTTCTAACCATCTTATCATTACTTATTTTAGCAAGGAGTCTGATGATACGAGACTTTATTCCAGCTTTGTCTACTAATTTTCTGATTTTACCTGTCTACTTTGAATATAATGCTGATGATAGTAAAAGATTTACTCTACTTTTTCTATTACGATCTACTGCACTATGAATTCCCCTTTATCATTTTTCCCTTCTTTTACACTTTCTTTTAGTTGAGAATAGGTCAAAACAAAGAAAATGTAGTGTACTGAAGTTTAATTCTTCGTAAACAGCTTTCATTCATTTTACTTACTGAAAGCAGATATAGGGTATCCATATGGTTATAAACCTTTTTATCAAGCAGGATACATTTAAAACAATAAAATATCCTTTTTCAGTGTTTAAGACATGTCTAGACGTTAATCTAATATTTGCAAGGATGATTTATTCACTTCATTACAAGTTAGACAAAGGTAATTTCCCTAATAAGAATTTTTACCTCATCCTCGGCTATACCTCGTTTCTTCCCCTATGAAAGAATGCATTAGTGTTTTTCTTTTTTCATTATGTTACTTTTTATACAAGTTCAACAAGCACACACAAATAAAGAAGAATGTCGTCTCTATTTTCTATGTAACGCACGCAGAAACCACCATCAGACTCTGATCAACTTAAACGGCAAAAGTCAGACGAATGTAACACATTAATTTCAACTCCAATTTCATTACAGTTATTATAATGTCTAATTTTAGGCCAATGTCAACCATATTGAAAACAATATTGAATGTACACATGTAATTTTCACCCTTATGTGACCACATAGGAGACTATAAATACCTGTGCTGTCAAATAAAATTAGTTTTTTGAGATGTCTCCCTCACTCCTGTCACATTGGTGAATTGAAGAGTGCCTTGAAAACCAAGCCTGCCTCCCAACTCACAGCTTTGTATGCCATTTTCTCCAACAATGTCAACCACAAACCCAACTCATCTGTCCATGCTGCCAGGTGGTTCAGGATTGCATCATGGACGTGATCCAATCAAACAGAAAAGCAAAATACATCCTCACTGCAATATCTGACACCTTCCCAGAAATATACGATTGGGTTTAAGAGCAAAGGGATGCCCTCATACAGAATAATGCATTCAAATCATACTTCCTGGGACAGTACATCATCCTTGTCAGCCACCCTGGTAGATTTTCAGCTCTCTTAAACTTGGGGGATCAAAAGGCATCAATGGCTCTCAGAGAAATTGTTTTTTGGCTGCTGCAGATGGTTTTGCTTATGAAGTGAACCTACTTCATGCCTTTTTCATACAATGTCTACCAGAACCTGTGTGAGGTGTCTTCCTAATGACAGTGCCTTGTCTCTGAAGGACCTGATAACTAGAGTTGATGTCAACAACTCCACTCCTGACAAATGAGACAACTATATAACGCCAACAGAAGCTGAGGTAATTGATGAATGGCAGCAATACCCACCGCATGAAGTACCTTGGCAGTGACGAAGCCGCCCACCAGCTACCTTTAACAAGCTACGTACATATAAAAATCAACCCACTAAACAGCCACTGGATAATGCCTCTCGCCCTCAGTTGTGTTACTATCATTTCAGATTCGGGCTGTGGTTGTGCTACTAGATATCAATAGTGAAAAACATGTAAGTAGACCATTGCCTGCGGCAGTGGCCTCCTTGTTAACTAATCTCTTCTTTTTGCAAGATTCAGGAACTAATGTGTGCTTTCTGGTAGAGACAGATGCCTGTCGTTCCCTTCTGGTACGTTCCCTTTTAAGGGCACAGCCCTGTTACTCCAAGACTGCTGACACTATTGTTTAGTGGCGTCCCGTATCAGTAGATGTTTCATCATCTCCCAATGTTACCATACCTTTCCTCAGTGCAGATTTCCTCGCCCATCTCCATATCCTGGTTGATATCGCACATTAATGCTTAGTCAATGCCAGCTATTACACCGTCACACCTTCATCACCTACTTCTTCCACACCAGCATGCACACGGATGCTTATGCCCACCTCATCACTTTACATCTCAATGTCATACACCTAGAACAACACCCGACCTCCATGGTTCCCACCAAGCCTACTATCTATAATCCTATCATGACAATGGGGACCAAAATTTTTGCAAGATTCAAAGGTTTGGCTCAAGACCGTTTGGCAGCTGCTAAACGTACATTCGACAAAATGGAAGAAATGGGACTTTGTCAGAAGTCCCATTGTCATCACCCCTGCACATTGCACTGAAGAAAGATGGATCCCTACACCTCTGTGGAGAATACAGGCTTCTTAATATGCAGACAGAAAACCCTAGCCAGCATCACCAACTACCTTCACAATGCTAAAGTATTGTTGACCCTTGGCCTCCTGAAGGGGTATTATAAGGTGCCCATGAACCAAGAAAACACCCACAGGACTTCCATCACCACATCCTTCACCAATACTCTTAATTACTCATACTTTGGCCTTCTTAATTCAGGGGCCACATTTCAATGACTCATTGATGCCATCTTAGGGGACCTCTTCTGTGTATGTTATGTAGATGTCATACAAGTATTCTCCCCCCTCCAAACAAGATTATGTACATCACTTGCATATCATCCTCGACAGACTGCAGCAGGACGGCCTTGTAGTCAGGTATGTCAAGTGTACCTTTGGTGTTAAGGAATTTCCAAGAGAAAGTATTAGTAGTACAGATGTCAAAGTAGTGCAGGAGTTCTTGGGCATGGTGAACTATTATCACCAGGTCTTGCCACCAATCACTGCTGCTTTTGCCCCCTCTATGATTCCCTCAGGGGCAATCCAAAAAACAAGTGGGTCCCTTTCAACTGGCGGTCTCCTTCAACACAATTAAAGCCCTATTGACCGATACAGCTCTAAATTTTTTCAAGCCAACTGCACCCTCCTACTCTCCACTAATGCTAGTGATGTGGCTGTAGATGTGGTACACCAACAAATGATCTACGGATCGCCCTTCCCATTGGGTTTCTTCAGCAGGAAACTATCCAAGATGGAATCTAGCTACTCTACCTTCGACCGCGATCTACTGGTGCTGCATTCGGCTGTCCCTTACTTCCATTATTTTTTAGAGGGCAAGTCCTTCGTCAATCGCACAGACCACATGCCCCATGTAAATGCATTCTCTACAATCCTACCCTGGTCCGACACCTTGTCCGCTCGTCATCACAGGCATCTTTCTGCCATTTCAGAATACAGTATTCAACACAACCCTACTAAACTGAATTCCGTCGACGATGCCCCTTCCAGAAACACACTGGCAGCATTCCAGCTGGGAACGGATTAAAAGGCCTTAGCATAATCCACGTTGACGGGGATGGCCCTTACCCACGTCACAAGGACACCATTACCTTTTAAGTCATCGATGTCTCCAATAACCTAATTTATTCCTTAACTTCCAAGTTGCTTAGAAACACTAACATGGTCACCACATTTCGTAAATATCTAGGTCACTCACCAAGTCCCATTTTGTTGTCAACAATCAACGCTGACTTTTCTATGGCATAAATTCGGATCTTTCTTCCTGTTATGGGCTTTCTTTGTTCATATAAAGTTTTCCTCTTCCCGCATCATGACACGCGATAATTTCTGAATCATGAATAATTATCTCTCTCTCTCTCTCTCTCTCTCTCTCTCTCTCTCTCTCTCTCTCTCTCTCTCTCTCTCTCTCTCTCTCTCTCTCTCTCAGATAAGTACATTCAATTGATACCTAGTTAAAATATCTCATAAATATAAATAAAAGGACACCAGAACACAGGACAAAAGAACATAGAAGCTAACAACTTCACCACGCATCAGGTGTTAACTGATGTGCATGAGATTAAACTTTGTTCGTTCATATATAAATGAAAATTAATGAACTCTCATGGGATAAACGACCTCTTCAAATGCATAGATGTCCGCAAAGGACAACCGCCATTTAAATCATTAGTACACGCACATATATATGTATATATATATATATATATATATATATATATATATATATATATATATATATATATATATATATATATATATATATATATATATATATATATATCTGTGTGTATATGTACACGCACACACACATTACATATATATATATATATATATATATATATATATATATATATACATATATATATATATATATATATATATATATATATATATATATATATATATACATATACATTACATATATATATATATATATATATATATATATATATATATATATATATATAATTTATATCATATATATATACAAAGTGCATATGTATAGTGTATATATATATGTATATATATATATATATATATATATATATATATATATATATATATATACATATATATATATATATATATATATATATATATATATATATATATATATATATATATATATATATATATGTGTGTGTGTGTGTGTGTGTGTGTGTGTGTGTGTGTCTGTACAGATACATATAAATACAAAACACACACACATATATACACACACACATATATATATATATATATATATATATATATATATATATATATATATATATATATATATATATATATATATATATATATATATATATATATATATATACACTTTATCAGTATAAAAACCATAATCTATGCACCATCATACTAAGCGCAAAATACTTGAGGTATTTTGCAACGCTATTTATAAAGTAAGTATGATTATCTAGAGCTTGAGAAAAGATTCCTATCCAATATATAAAATATCAATGTATTATTTGAATTGTATTTAATCAATTTTCAGAAAAATCCCCAAGCATTGTTGTTTAATTTCTTATCTTTCGTTTCCGGATAAACACGAACAAAGAACCTGAACGGATGCAATTTCATCACCTTTTGTACAGTCTTCATGAAAACATCATCTTTTTGTTTGTAAGGGGGGGGGGGGCGGTAGAGGAGGGGAGGGGGAGAGGGAAGGGGGAGGGGAGAAGAATGAAGCGAAAAAAAAACCGCTTCCCAACCTGATTCAGATTAAATTCTAGAAACGTCAACTGCGACGGTTTTGAAGGAAGTTCCTTGGCTGGGAGAGAAGAAAACCTCGGGGCATTATGCTTATTTTCGTATTTTCCTTTTTGCGAAATAGCGAACAGCTTTGCGATAAGACTCGCTTCTGTTTGCGCAATTACGCGAGGACAAGGAGTATTCCGGAAACTCTTTTGAAGACCCTTTCCATCAAGTCTAGACAGTCTGTTTTCTCTTCTGGATCATGGTACGTTGTTACCAGAGTATGTTTTGCTATCATTCCGGTATGAGTGGAAGCAACACTAATAATAGAAATCATGGTAAAGACCCTGACTATTTATCTACTTCACAGAATCTTAATAGCAGTATACAGCGCTAGGCGAAGAAGCCCTCCAAGATTACAAAATTAATCTGGGAAGAGCAATACAAATGGTTTTGAATTCAGCAAGCTCGAAAAAGAGGAAATCAACCAATCAACTACGTCTAAGACACCTTAATTGGTGAAAATTAAGGTGTGAAATTAACCCATTAACTCTCCCTCAAAGGTGCTTTAATTAGTGAAAACGAAGGCACGAAATCAACTATCAATTCTCTGTACAAGACACCTCAGATTGGTGGAAATGGTGTGAAATCAAACCATGAACCCTTAAATAGTAAAATTGAAGGAATAAAATCAACAAATCAACTCTCTATCCTTAACTTGTGAAAAAGGAAGGCATGAAATCAACCCACCAATCTTTATCTAAGACACCCTAATTGCGGAAAATTAAGTATTCAAATTAACCAATAAACTCTATGCAAGACACCTAACTAGTGAAAAAGAGGCATAAAATCTATCCACCACTCTCAGGCCAAGACACCTTAATTGGTGAAAAGGAATGGTGTGAAATCAACCCACCAATTCTCTGCCCAAGACACATTAACTAGTGAAAACAAAGGCATGAAATCAACCCATCACTCTCAGGCCAAGACACCTCAATTGGGGAAAATGAAGGCGTGAAATCAACCCACCAATTCTCTGCCAAAGACACCTTAACTAGTGAAAACCAAGGCATGAAATCAACCCACCACTCTCAGGCCAAAACACCTCAATTGGGGAAAATGAAGGCGTGAAATCAACCCACGAATTCTATGTCAAAGGCACGATAAATGGTAAAAACAAAGGAATGAAATTAACCAATCAATCTGTCTAAGACACCTTAATTGGGGAAATGAAGGCTTGAAATGAACCCACCAGTTTCTGACCAGGAAACCTTAATTCGTGAAAATGAAAGAACGAAACCAACCAACCAACTGTCCGCAAAAGACGCCTTAAATGGTGAAAACAAAAATATGAAATCAACCCACCACTCTCCGTCCAAGACACATCAATTGGAGGAAAATGAAGGCGTCAAAGCAACACATCAACTCTCTATTCAAGACAGTTTAATTTGAGAAATTGAAAGCTGAAATCAACACATCAACATACTGTCCAAGACACCTTAATTGATGAAAATGAATGTGTGAAATTGACCCACAAACTATCAGTTCATGACAGCTTAACTGGTGAAAATGAAGACAAGAAAGTAACCTACCAACCCTCTCTCTCTCTCTCCAAGATATCTTGATTGTTGAAAATGATGGCGTGAAATCCATCCACCAACTCTGTCCGGGACATCTTAATTTGTGAAAATGAAGGGTTGAAAAACCCATAAATTCTCTGTTCACCTTAATTGGTGAAATTCGTGGAGTTAAATCAAACCATCATATCTCTGCCCAGGACTCATTAATTGGGGAAATGAAAGCATGAAATCAACACACAAACACTCTATCCAAGATACTTTAATTGGCGAAGATTAAGGCGTCAAATTAACCCAGCAACTCTCTATCTAAGACATCCTAATTGGTGAAAATGTAGGCGTAAAATTAACCCAACTCACTGTCTCAGACACCATAATTGGTGAAAATGAAGGCATTAAACCCACCCTTAGACATTGCCCAAAACATCTTAACTGGTGATAACAACGGCATGAAATCAACCCACCACTCTGTCCAAGACATCAAGACATCTTAACTGGTGAAAATTAAGGCATTAAACTAACCTACTAACTCTCTAACCAAAATGCCTTAACTAGTGAAATTGACGGCGTAAAATCAACCCATCAACTCTTTGTCCAAGACACCTCATTTTGTGAGAAGAAAGGAATGAAACTAACCCACCAACTCGAAATTTAAAGCGTGAAATCAACCCATCTACTCTCTGTCCAAGACACCTAGATTGGTGAAAAAGAAGGCATGAATTCGACCACTTAACTTGCTGTCCAAGACAACTTAATTGGTAAAATTGAAGTCGTGAAATCAACCCACAAACTCTCTGTCCAATAAACATTAATTAGTGAAAATGAAGCGGTAATGCATTATCCGAAAAAAGCTAAATTCATCATAAGAAATATTTTCAGCAGATTATCTTGTCCGATGATGAAAGATAACTTATAGTTTCGAAGAAATTATTCAAAGAACACCAACAATATTCTTTGAGCTAATTGCATGTTGGAAAAACTGATCAACAAATCAAAGTCATCATCTCCTACGCCTATTGACGTCCTTACCTTGGTTAGAATCCAAAAGTTGTCTCTATTTTGAACATTCAATTCAATTACTCTCCTTGACCTTTCAATTCAATTACTCTCCATTCATCATTTCCAATCTCATGCCTCATAGTCCTCAGCTATGTAGGTCTAGTGCCTTGTGGAGCCCAGTTAAAAGTTTGGTGAACTAATCTCTCTTGGGTAGTGCGAAGTGCATGACCAAACCATCTCCATATACCACTCTCCATGATCTCATCCACATATGGCACTCGAGTAATCTCTCGTATGGTTTAATTTCTAATCCTGTCCGGCCATTTAACTCCCAATATCCTTCTGAGGGTTTTGTTCTCAAATCTACTATATATCTGTTGGAGATTGTTTCATTGCCATACCATGAGTCATGTCCATACAGTAAAAGGTCTCACTAAACTTATATATAATCCGAGTTATTTGTAATTTTAGGCAATTTGATTTCCAAATTTCACTTAACCTACCCATTGTCTGATTTTTTTCATTATTTCACTAAACCATAATTCCTAAATACTTAAATGATTCTACCTCATCAATCCTTTTTCCTTTCATGGATATTTCTTCTTCCATTGCATATGTAGTTCACTCTCTGTCTTTCTTCTATTTATTTTGAGCCCAACCTCCCATGATATTTCATGCATTCTGGAAGGCAAGTATTGCAAATCCTGTGGTGTTCTACTAAGAAGGACAGCATCATCAGCATATTCTAAGCGAGATAATTTCTTATTACCAATCCAGACCATTCCTTCTCCAACATATCCAACTGTTGTATGCATTATAAAATCCGTGAGGAGGATACAACACATTCCCTTGGAGTTTTCCGCTGTTCACTGGAAATCCATTTGATAATACTCCACTAACATTAACTTTGCAATTGCCATGCTCATGAACTGACTTAATCAAATTCACATATTCAAGAGGAATTCCTTATTAACGCAAGACTCTCCACAAAATTGGTATTAAAGGCTTTCTCATAGTCCACAAATGCCACCAAAAGTGGATCTCTATATTCTACACATTGCTGTACATGTCTCAAAATGAAAATTTTATCAGCACAACTTCTACCTTTTCTAAATCCTGTTTGTTCATCAATCAGCTTTTCATCAATCTTTCTCTCTAGTCTCATTAGAATAAGCATACTATAAATTTTCACGACAACTGACATAAGTTTGATGCAATCAGTCAGGTGTCCTTTTTTACCATTTTCACAAATACTCCCAAATTCAACAGGTTTTACCTCTTCATGCTACATTCTACAAAATAATCTTGTAAGTAGTTTGGGAGTTACTTCATTTTCAGCCAGTATCAACTTAGCAGTTATTTCATCGTATCCAGGCGCTTTCCATCTCTTGAGTTTTTTAATGAGAGCTTCGACTTCAAGCACACTAAATTTAATCATGGGTACAACAAAGTCTTCATCAGCTTCAGGTATCTCAATCAAATTATTCCTTTCCTGTATCCTATTCATGACCTCACTAAAATGTTCCATCCAGAGTTACCTGTCTTCATCTTCTGTTGTTACATCAGTTCTATATTTTTCTGTGGGAATATGCGTCTTCTTTGGCCCCGTAGAGATTTCATTAATAATTCTATGAGCAGTTCTTACACCATAGCCACTCCCTGAATTTATTGCTTTGTCTGACTCATCTGCTTTTCTGTCTAAATACTCTCTCCAGTCATTCCTGACTTTTTTACCTCATTATATATACTGGAATACTTAGCATGCTATACTTTGTAATTTTCATTACTTCCTCAAAAAATTTCAATAATCAGTTTATGTATTTGCCTCCTTTTACAGTATACCCTGTATCATTTGATATCCATGACCTTCTCCTTGTAACAGCATGTCGCAAAACTTTACTACCAAATGAATAACATATGTTCTTAATATGACACCATTCTTCATTAATTGTCTGCTCTTCGTCTCTTAAAGTCTCTAAGACTGCAAATCGATTCCTACATTCAATTGCAAAGGTTTCTCGGTGCTCATCTTCAAGAAGCTTAGTTGTATGAAACTAAAGTATTCTATCTACATTTTTGTTGGGTGCTTTCAGTTTTAATTTCGGTGTGGCAACGGGGAGCTGGTGATCACTGCCAATATCTGTACTTCTGTAGCTTCTTACATGTCTCAAAGTCCCCCTTCTCTCTTCATTAATGGTTATGTGATCTATTTGAATTTTGTAATTGCACATGGTGAAATTAATGTATATTTGTGGATGTCCTTGTGCTGGAAAAAGAGTACCTCCGATGACACGATTGTTTGTTGCAGAGAAACTTATCAAATGTGCTCCATTTTCATTTGCAACTTAACTAAGACCCTCAACACAATTCAAATTCTCTATACCTTGATTATTCCTTCCAACTTTAGCATTGAAGTCACCAATCACAGTTTTCATCTCTCTCTCTCTCTCTCTCTCTCTCTCTCTCTCTCTCTCTCTCTCTCTCTCTCTCTCTCTCTTCCCTAAATCATTTGTTGGTGCATAGCAAACTATAATACTAATTTTGCATTGTTTTTAATTAAATTTTGCAAGCAACAATCTACTATTTACAGCTCTCCATTCCGTTAATGCCTTTTCTGCTCTTGATGTCATCATCATTCCTACCCCTTCTTTCCCAACACCATCTGTTCTTCCTCAGTAGATATATATATTCCCTTGGTCTAAGGTTTCCTTACCAATCCCCTTATAACGTGTTTCACTTAGGCCCAAGATATCCAAACTATATTTCAAAAATTCACTCTCCACTTGCTGTAACTTCCCAATCTGATTCATGGTTTTAACATTCCCATTACCAATTTTTTTTTTTTTTTTTATTTATTTAGTATTTATAAACCGGGAGATTCTTAGTAACCAGCTATGCACGGCCAGGGCCATTCTGTCTTCTTTTTCCATTGACTGACTAAATCCATAGAGGATTCATTGGCTACATTCATCATTAATGATAAACATCACTGTAAATAAATGTGGAACTAACAACATTGGTCGGCAATTTTATCGATGAATTTCTCGAATATGAAAAGGCCGCTTCATATTTTTTATGACCATTAAACAAACCCTTATTGAATTTTAAAGCATATTCTTAAATTTCCGTATTTCAAATATGAATCTGTGGGTGGAATTCATTTCAATGTTTTAATTATCTGTCTCGAATAAATACAATTTTTTTAAGGGACATGTTTTATCAAGTCAACAGGATGGCCAATTAAGAGTTAAGAGTATATGGTATTTAAAAAATAAAACCCAAAAACTGAGGAAGAGAGCAAATGTAAAGCCCTTCGCTCTTCAAATATCATCTCTCTCTCTCTCTCTCTCTCTCTCTCTCTCTCTCTCTCTCTCTCTCTCTCTCTCTCTCTCTCTCTCTCTCTCTCCCTCTCTCTCTCTCTCTCTCTCGAAAAAAAAAAAAAAAAGAATAATTTTATCGGTGCATTTCACCGCCTTACAAGAGTTCATCCGCCCCCGCTGGTCTTTTACTGTTATGACCTGTAGAAAAAAACTACATTCCTTATCAAGACTGGGGAGGCCTCCTGTACATCACTATGATTGAAGTTAACTAATGATTCCGCCGTATTATTGAATAAGAGTTATCTATAAAATCATTATCATTTGATTGCGTCCTATTACTGAGTAAGAGTCATTTATAAAATCCTCATCGTCAAATTGCATCCTATTACTGAATAAGAGTCGTTCATAAAATTTTCGTCGTCTGATAGTGTCCTATTATTGAATAGAATTCATTCATAAAATCCTCGTCGTCTAACTGTGTCCTATTGTTGAATAAGAGTCATTTAAAATATCCTCGTCGTCTGATTGCATCCTATTACTAAATGAGAGTCATTTAAAAAATCTGTCATGAATAAGAGTCATTCAAAAAATCCTCATCGTCTGAATGCATCCTATTACAGATTAAAAGTCATTTTAAAAATCCTCGTCGTCTAATTGCGTCCTATTACTGAATAAGTCATTCATAAATTCCTCGTCGTCTAATTGCGTCCTATTACTGAATAAGAGTCATTCATATATTCCTTGTCGTCTGATTGCGACCTATTACTGAATAAGTCTCATTCATAAAGTCCTCGTCGTCTGATTACATCCTATTGCTGAATAAGAGTCATTTAAAAAATTCTCGTCGTCTGATTGCGTCCTATTACTGAATAAGAGTCATTCATATAATTCTCGTCATCTGATAGCGCTCTGTTACTGAATAGGATTCATTCATAAAATACTCGTCATCTGATTGCATCTTATTACTGAATAAGAGTCATTCCTATAGTCCTTGTCGTCTGATTGCGACCTATTACTGAATAAGAGTCATTCATAAAATCCTCGTCGTCTGTTTACATCCTATGACTGAATAAGAGTCATTTAAAAAACTCTCGTCGTCTGATTGCGTCCTATTACTGAATAAGAGTCATTCATAAAATCCTCATTGTCTGATTGCGTCCTATTACTGAAATAAGAGCCATTTTAAAAATCCTTGTCGTCGGATTGCGTCCTATTACTGAACAAGAGTCATTCATAAAATCCTCGTCGTCTGATTGCGTCCTATCACTGAATAAGAGTCATTCAGAAAATTCTCGTCGTCTGATAGCATCTTATTACTGATTAAAAGTTATTCAGAAAATTTTCGTCGTCTGATAGCGTCCTATTACTGATTAAAAGTCATTCAGAAAATTATCGTCGTCTGATAGCGTCCTATTACTGAATAAGAGACATTTAAAAAACCTTGTCATCTGATTGCATCCTATTACTGAATAAGAGTCATTCAGAAAATTCTCGTCGTCTGATAGCGTCTTATTACCAAATAAGAGTCATTTAAAAATCCTTGTCATCTGATTGCGGCCTATTACTGAGTAAGAGTCATTCATGAAATCCTTGTCGTCTGATTGTGTCCTATTACTAAATAAGAGTCATTCATAAAATTATAGTCGTCTGATTGCGTCCTATTACTGAATAAAAGTCATTTAAAAAATCCTCGTCGTCTGAATGCGTCTTATTACTTAAGAAGAGTTATTCATAAAACCCTCGTCGTCTCATTACATCCTATTACTGAATAAGACATTCGTAGAATCCTCGTCTTCTGATTGCGTCCTATTACTGAATAAGTGTCATTCATAAAATCATCGTTGTCTGATTACGTCCTATTACTGAATAAGCGTTATTCATAAAATCCTAGTGTCTGATTGCGTCCTATTACCGATTAGGATTCATTAAAAAATTTCCTCGTCATCTGATTACGTCTTATTACTGAATAAGAGTCATTCATAAAATTTTCGTCGTCTGATTGCGTCCTATTACTGAATAAGAGTCATTCATAAAATAATCGCCATGTGATTGCGTCCTATTACTAAATAGGTTTCATTCATAAAATCCTCGTCGTCTGATTGTGTCCTATTACTAAATAGGAGTCATTCATAAAATCCTCGTTGTCTGATTGCGTCCTATTACTGAATAAGAGTCATTCTTAAAATCCTCGTTGTCTGATTGCGTCCTATTACTGAATAAGAGTCATTTAAAAAATCCTAGTCGTCTGATTGCCTCCTATTACTGAATAAGTCATTCATAAAATCCTCGTCGTCTGATTGCATACTATTACTAAATAAGAGTCGATCATAAAATCCTCCTCATCTGATTGCGTCCTATTACTGAATAAGAGTCATTTAAAAAAATCCTTGTCATCTGATTGCGTCCTATTACTGAATAAGAGTCATTCATAAAATTCTCGTCGTCCGATAGCGTCCTATTACTGAATAAGAGTCATTTAAAAAATCCTTGTCATCTGATTGCGTCCTATTACTGAATAAGACATTCATAAAATCCTCGTCGTCTGATTGCGTCCTATTACTGAATAAGAGTCATTCATAAAATATTCGTCGTCTGATTGCGTCCTATTACTGAATAAGAGTCATTTAAAAAACTCTCGTCGTCTGATTGCGTCCTATTGCTGAATAAGAGTCATTCATAAAATCCTCGTCGTCTGATTGCGTCCTATCACTGAATAAGAGTCATTCAGAAAATACTCGTCGTCTGATTGCGTCCTATTACTGAATAAGAGTCATTTAAAAAACCTTTTCATCTGATTGCGTCTTATTACTGAATAAGAGTCAATCATAAAATTCTTGTCGTCTGATAGAGTCCTATTACTGAATAAGAGTCATTCATAAAATCCTCGTCGTCTGATTGCGTCCTATTACTTAATAAGCGTCATTTAAAAAATCCTCGTCATCTGATTGCGTCCTATTACTGAATAAGAGTCATTCATAAAATTCTCGTCGTCTGATATCGTCCTATTAATGAATGAGAGTCATTTAAAAAACCTTGTCATTTGATTGTGTTCTATTACTGAATAAGAGTCATTTGAAAAGTCCTCGTCGTCTGATTGCATCCTATTACTGAATAAGAGTTATTCATAAAATCCTCGCCGTCTAATTGAGCTCTATTACTGAATAAGTCATTCATAATATCCTCGTCGTCTAATTGCGTACTATTACTAAATAAGAGTCGTTCTTAAAATCCTCGTCGTCTGATTGCGTCCTATTACTGAATAAGAGTCTTTTAAAAAAATCCTTGTCATCTGATTGCGTCCTATTACTGAATAAGTGTCATTCATAAAATTCTCGTCTTCTGATAGCATCCTATTACTGAATAAGAGTCATTTAAAAAATCCTTGTCATCTGATTGCGTCCTATTACTAAATAAGAGTCATTGATAAAATCCTCGTTGTCTGATTTTGTCCTATTACTGATTAAAAGTCATTCATAAAATCTTCGTCGTCTGATTGTGTCTTATTACTGAATAAGAGTCATTCATATTATCATCGTTGTCTGATTGTGTCCTACTACTGAATGAGAGTCATTCATAAAATCTTCATTGTCTGATTGCGTCTTATTACTGAATAAGAGTCTTTCAAAAAATCTTCATCGTCTGATTGTGTAAAATTACTGAATAAGAGTCATTCATAAAATCCTCGTCGTCTGATTGCGTCCTATTAGTGAATAAGAGTCATTCATAAAATCCTCGTTGTCTAATTTTATCTTATTAATGATTAAGAGTCATTTAAAAAATCTTCGTCTGATTGCGTCCTATTACTGAATAAGAGTCATTCAAAAAATCCTCGTCTTCTGATTGCGTCCTATTACTGAATAAGAGTCATTCATAAAATCCTCGTCGTCTGATTGCGTCCTATTACTGAATAAGAGTCAGTCAAAAAATTCTCTTCGTCTGATAGCGTCCTATTACTGAATAACTGGGATTCATAAAATTCTCGTCATCTGATCGGGTCCTATTACTGAATAAGAGTCATTCAGAAAATATTCGTTGTCTGATAGCGTCCTAATACTGAATAAGAGTCATTTAAAAAATCTTTCCATCTAATTGCATACTATAACTGAATAGGAGTCATTCATAAAATCCTCGTCGTCTGATTGCGTCATATTACTAAATAAGAGCCATTCATAAAATTCTCGTCGTCTGATAGCGTCCTATTACTGAAACAGAGTCATTCAGAAAATACTCGTCGTCTGATTGCGTCCTATTACTGAATAAGAGTCATTTAAAAAACCTTTTCATCTGATTGCGTCCTATTACTGAATAAGAGTCAATCATAAAATTCTTGTCGTCTGATAGCGTCCTATTACTGAATAAGAGTCATTCATAAAATCCTCATTGTCTGATTGCGTCCTATTACTGAATAAGAGTCATTTAAAAAATCCTCGTCATCTGATTGCGTCCTAATACTGAATAAGAGTCATTCATAAAATTCTCGTCGTCTGATATCGTCCTATTACTGAATAAGAGTCATTTAAAAAACCTTGTCATTTGATTGTGTTCTATTACTGAATAAGAGTCATTTGAAAAGTCCTTGTCGTCTGATTGTATCCTATTACTGAATAAGAGTTATTCATAAAATCTTCGCCGTCAAATTGCGTCCTATTACTGAATAAGTCATTCATAATATCCTCGTCGTCTGATTGCGTACTATTACTAAATAAGAGTCGTTCATAAAATCCTCGTCGTCTGATTGCGTCCTATTACTGAATAAGAGTCATTTAAAAAAATCCTTTTCATCTGAATGCGTCCTATTACTGAATAAGAGTCATTCATAAAATTCTCGTCGTCTGATAGCGTCCTATTACTGAATAAGAGTCATTTAAAAAATCCTTGTCATCTGATTGCGTCCTATTACTGAATAAGAGTCATTCATAAAATCCTCGTTGTCTGATTTTGTCCTATTACTGATTAAAAGTCATTCATAAAATCCTCGTCGTCTGATTGGGTCCTATTACTGAATAAGAGTCATTCATAAAATCCTCATTGTCTGATTGCGTCTTATTACTGAATAAGAGTCTTCCAAAAAATCTTCATCGTCTGATTTTGTAAAATTACTGAATAAGAGTCATTCATAAAATCCTCGTCGTCTGATTGCGTCCTATTACTGAATAAGATTCATTCATAAAATCTTTGTTATCTGATTGTGTCCTATTACTGAATAAGAGTCATTCATAAAATCCTCATTGTCTAATTGCATCATGTTACTGAATAAGAGTCATTTAAAAAATCTTCATCGTCTGATTGCATCCGATTACTGAATAAGAGTCATTCATAAAATCCTCGTCTTCTGATTGCGTCCTATTACTGAATAAGAGTCATTCATAAAATCCTCGTCGTCTGATTACGTCCTATTACTGAATAAGAATCAGTCAGAAAATTCTCGTCGTCTGATAGCGTCCTATTACTGAAATAGAGTCATTTAAAAAACCTTGTCATATGATTGCATCCTATTACTGAATAAGAGTCATTCATATAATCCTCGTCGTCTGATTGCGTCCTATTACTGAATAAGAGTTATTCAGAAAATTCTCGTCGTCTGATAGCATTCTATTACTTATTAAATGTCATTCAGAAAATTCTCGTCATCTGATAGCGTCCTATTACTGATTAAAAGTCATTCAGAAAATTATCGTCGTCTGATAGCGTCCTATTTCTGAATAAGAGTCATTTAAAAAACCTTGTCATCTGATTGCATCCTATTACTGAATAAGAGTCATTCATATAATCCTCGTCGTCTGATTGCGTCTTATTACTGAATAACAGTCATTCAGAAAATTCTCGTCATCTGATAGCATCCTATTACTGATTAAAAGTCATTCGGAAAATTCTCGTCGTCTGATAGCGTCCTATTACCGAATAAGAGTCATTTAAAAAACCTTGTCATCTGATTGCGTCCTATTACTGAGTAAGAGTCATTCATAAAATCCTCGTCGTCTGATTGTGTCCTATTACTAAATAAGAGTCATTCATAAAATTATCGTCGTCTGATTGCGTCCTATTACTGAATGAAAGTCATTTAAAAAATCCTCGTCGTCTGAATGCGTCCTATTACTTAAGAAGAGTTATTCATAAAATCTTCGTCGTCTCATTGCGTCCTATTACTGAATGAATTATTCATAAAATCCTCATCCTCTGATTGCGTCCTATTACTGAATAAGTGTCATTCATAAAATCATTGTTGTCTGATTACATCCTATTACTGAATAAGCGTTATTCATAAAATCCTCGTGTCTGATTGCGTCCTATTACTGATTAGGATTCATTTAAAAAAATCCTCGTCATCTGATTACGTCCTATTACTGAATAAGAGTCATTCATAAAATTTTCGTCGTCTGATAGCGTCCTATTACTGAATAAGAGTCATTCATAAAATCCTCATTGTCTGATTGCGTCCTATTACTGAATAGGTTTCATTCATAAAATCCTCGTCGTCTGATTGTGTCCTATTACTAAATAAGAGTCATTCATAAAATCCTCGTTGTCTGATTGCGTCCTATTTATGAATAAGAGTCATTCATAAAATCCTCGTTGTCTGATGGCATCCTATTACTGAATAAGGGTCATTCAAAAAATCCTCGTCGTCTGATTGCGTACTATTACTAAATAAGAGTCGTTCATAAAATCCTCGTCGTCTCATTACGTCCTATTACTGAATAGGTTTCATTCATAAAATCCTCGTCGTCTGATTGTGTCCTATTACTAAATAAGAGTCGTTCATAAAATCCTCGTCGTCTGATAGCGTCCTATTACTGAATAAGAGTCATTCATAAAATCCTCGTCGTCTGATTGCGTCCTATTACTGAATAAGAGTCATTTAAAAAATCCTTGTCATCTGATTGCCTCCTATTACTGAATAAGAGTCAATCATAAAATTTTTGTCGTCTGATAGCGTCCTATAACTAAATAAGAGTCATTCATAAAATCCTCGTCGTCTGATTGCGTCCTATTACTGAATAAGAGTCATTTAAAAAATCCTCGTCATCTGATTGCGTCCTATTAATGAATAAGAGTCATTCATAAAATTCTCGTCGTCTGATATCGTCCTATTACTG
>NC_090736.1:56377549-56380049 GCF_036898095.1 Palaemon carinicauda | reverse complement strand
CTTTCCTAAATTGAAACGCGGGAAAGAATCCTTCTTCTTCTTCCAGGAGTCCTCCAAGAGACTGGCTCGCCTTCGCTCATTTGTTAAATCTTGCAAACCTACCTGATTTCTTCAGGGGATTCTGAACTCCACTTTGGGGAGGATTATCTTAGGATTAACCGAGTCCATCTCTTTCTTCATTTGTAAAAGTGAACTGTGTATGAAGCTGAAGACAGATTACGAGCAGACGTAATAAAAGAGAACCGTGGATTATAAAATATTTTAAATAAAGTGGAAAAAAGATTATACAATAAATTTCAAGTATACGTCTTTGTACCTCGCTGGGTCCACTTTAGACGCCATCAACCATCCGGCTCCTAGCGAGACGTAGAAAAAGGTTGCAACGCGGGCTCTTAGAATTCTCTTGCTTGAGGGTACACTCGCGTACACTATTCTATCTCATATCTCTTCCTCCTGTTTTGGTAAAGTTTTTAGAGTTTATATGGGAAACATTTATTTTAATGCAACTGATGTCCAAATACTTTTATTTTCCTTGTTTCCTTTCAATGCGTAGACTATAGAAATCCCCTTTTACTATGATTTGTGGACTATGAAAAAGCCTTTGATAGCGTGCACCAGCCAATTTTGTGGAGAGTCCTACGTCACTATGGAATTCTTCTTGAATATGTAAATTTGATTAAGACCGTTCATGAGCATAGCAAGTGCAAAGTTGATGTTAATGAAGTCTTACCAACTTCATTTCCACTGAACAGCGGAGTACACCAAGTGAATGTTAATGGAGTCTTATCAAATGAATTTCCAGTGAATAGCGGAGTACTCCAAGGGGAATGTGTTGTCACCTATGTTGTTTATCCTCCTCATGGATTTTGTAATGCGTAGAACAGTCGGAGATGGTGGAGAAAGATTGGAATGGATTGGTGATAGGAATTTAGCAGACCTAGAGTATGCTGATGATGCTGTCGTTAGCAGAACACCACAGGATTTGCAATGCTTACTTACTAGAATGCTTGAAATATCACACAAGGTTAGGCTTAAGATAAATAGAAGAAAGACATAGAAGATGAGAACTGAGTATGCAATGGAAGATGAAATATCATTGAAAGGAGAAAGGATTGATGAGGCAGAATAATTTAAGAATTGGGGAACTATGATCTCATACAGGGTCATTAAAATTGGAGTTTAGTGGAAGACTGAAAAAAAGTATATCAGACATTGGCAAGGATAATTAAAATTTGGAAAGCAAGTCGCCTGATATTACGTATAAAAGTCATGCTATATATCAGTTTAGTGATATATATATATATATATATATATATATATATATATATATATATATATATATATATATATATTATATATATATATATATATATATATATATATATATATATATATATATATATATATATATATATATATATATATATATATATATATATATATATGCGTAAAAGTCATAGGGAAACGTGATGCTCAGATGCAAAAGAACCACAGGGAAAATGAAAATCTGAAATATAAGATTAAGTCCTGATTAAGTTCCTCTGAAGAAGTATTACGAAACTAGTCGGGACTTAATCTTATATTTCATACTTTTATTTTCCTTGTGGTTCTTTTGCATCTGAGCATCACGTTTCCCTATGATTTTACGCATATATATATATATATATATATATATATATTATATATATATATATATATATATATATATATATATATATATATATATATATATATATATATATATATATATATATATATATATACATATACAATATATATATATATATATATATATATATATATATATATATATATATATATATATATATATATATATTACTCAGATTTTAGGAATAAGAAATTAATAATTACATATTTTAGAGGAATTTAAAGAAATGTTTATTTCTAAGGGGCCACTTTCAAAATCATACAGATCACTTAAGGATGGCTCTGATCTAAACCGCCTATGCAATGTTTGTCTCGGCAATGGTGTCGCCATGAAGGATAAGAATGGACATGTAGTCAGATGCAGAAGCTAATAATCTATTAAGGAGTGTCCTTAAAAGCCAAAATATTTCAAGCTTACAAGAAAACGCTTCAAGAAATTAGTTTTGCATCATTACGCAGCTTATGTGCCACCTTCAACTCAAGACGGTTGTGCTAAATGACTTGAAGTGATCAATCAACCATCTACAAACTTCAGATAAGACCGAATAAAAAAAAAAAAAAACCTGAACCCAATCTCAGCCAAGAATCCTGACTTTTAAAAGTTTAGATAGACTATTTTCTCTTCCACAAGCTGTGATTTGACTAACCAAAGCTTTTCAGGCTAGAAGCACACGATGCATATTTTATCCAATCTCTCTAACCAGTCGTTTTAAGTGTGGAGTTACCACGAAAACCACACAGAAATCTTCTGGGAGGTCTTTCCTCCTAAACGGGAGCTCGTACATTTACCAAGGGTCTTATGTCTAGCTTCACAGTACAGCTGGTTTCATTA
>NC_090736.1:56367549-56370049 GCF_036898095.1 Palaemon carinicauda | reverse complement strand
TGATTAATGTTCTCGTTTTAATACATCTGTGACTGATTCATGTTCTCGTTTTAATACATCTGTGACTGATTTGTATTCTCATTTAAATACAACCGAGAGTGATTTGTGTTCTCGTTTTAATACAACCGAGACTGATTCATGTTCTCGTTTTAATACATGTGACTGATTTGTGTTTTAGTTTTAATAAATCTGTGATTGACTTGTGTTCTAGTTTTAATACACCTATGATTGATTCGTGGTCCCGTATTAATACATCTGTGATTGATTATTGTTCTCCTTTAAATACATCTGTCACTGATTCTTGTTCTCGTTTTAATACATTTGACAATCTCGTGTTCTCATCTTATTACATCTGTGACTGATTCATGTTTTCATTTTAGTAAATTTGAGACGGATTCGTGTTCCTGTTTTATTAAATCTTTAAGTGATTTTTGTTTTTATTTTAGTGCATCTGACTGATTCATGTTTTCATTTCAATACATCTATAACCAATTTGTGCTCTGGTTCCAATAAATCTTTGACTGATTCGTGTTCTCATTTTGATACATCTGTGACTGATTCGTGCTTTCGTTTCAATACCTCTGTGATCAATTCGTGTTCTCGTTTTAATATATCTGCGACTAATTCATGTTCTCATTTAATACAACTGAGACGGATTTGTGTTCTCGTTTTAGTACATCTGTGACTAATTTTTGCTCTTGTTTCAATACATCTGTGACCAATCCGTGTTTCCGTTTTAATACATCTGTGATTGATTCTTATTCTCCTTTTAATACAACTAAGACTGGTATGTGTTCTCGTTTCAATACATCTTTGACTGATTCACGTTCTCATTTTAATACATCTGCGACTGGTTCATGTTTTCGTTTTAGTAAATTTGTGAATGTTTCGTTTTCCTGTTTTAAGACATCTGACGGATTTGTGTTTTCCTTTTAGTACATCTGACTGATTCATGATCTCATTATATTACATAAATAACTAATTTGTTCTCTCGTTCTAATAAATCTTTGACTGATTCGTTTTCTTGTTTCAAATACATTTGTGACCAATTCATGTTCTCGTATTAATACATCTGTGACTGATGCATGTTCTTGTTTTAATACAGCCGAGAGTGATGTGTGTTCTCGTTTTAATACATCTGACTAATTCATATTCTCTTTTTAATAGAACTGATACTGATGTGTGTTCTCTTTTCAATACATCTGTGACTAATTCGTGTTCTTATTCTAATACATCTGTGATTGATTTGTGTTCTTGTTTTAATACAACAGATGGATTCGTGTTCGTGTTTTAATACATTTGTAACAGATTCATGTTCGTGTTTTAAAATAACAGACTGATTCGTGTTCTCGTTTTATTACAACTGAGACTGATTCATGTTCTTATTTTAATACAACCGTGACGGATTCGTGTATGTATGTATGTATGTATGTATATATATATATATATATTATATATATATATATATATATATATATATATATATATATATATATATATATATATATATATATATATATATATATACACTATCATGCTCAGATGAGAGAGAGTAGTTATTACCTGGTGAGAGGGAATTCTCAGAGATGTACACGTCAGTTTTGATGGCTCGGGTAAATTAGTTACATAATAACTGATCATTTACTATTTTTGAGATATGACCGGAACAAGATTTCTAAGGTAAACATTGCATCAAAAAGTTCAAAATTAAACAAATGCTGAAAATGATTTTATCCACATTACATAAAAGGGAAAGCATATCAAGGTATTAATTAGAGATTGCGTCCTTTTAGGACTAAAACTTTACTAAACGAAATTATTATTATTACGAAAATCTCGTAATATTTGAGTTTATGGATGAAGAAAACGGGATTCAGAGAGATTCTCATATTTGCTGGGAAGAAAAATATTGAATGGAGAATTTATTTGCAATTGATAAAACAGGATTCGATGCAAATTGTGAAATAAAAACCCTTTTACTTGAATTACCAGATACCTTGAAAGCTATAAAATGTTTACAATTGTTCTGCTGTAATCATGGATATTGCATCATAATGGAATTAACAAACGCATTTATATTTGTTTCATACTGAAAAATTCTTCAAACTTTCCAATCACTTCAGCACAGACATCTATGGACAACATCAAATGACTGAAACCGCAAGTGATTTTTCATTCTAAGATAGAGTACTCCAATCAATGTGGTCCTGTGAGGTTAAAAACTACCCAGTGCTGACATGAGTATTCCAGAAGTTTTATTCCAGGTGTGACCAGATTGTGTAACTGAATCAATGGAACTTCAGAAGTTCAAACTTCTTTTTTATTCCTTTTCTGTTGAGCAGGCTGACATAAGTCGTTTTATAATTTATATATGACTGATCCTTTTCAACGTTGTTACTGATCTTGAAATATTTCAAGTTTTTATAAATTTTATGTAGTTTATTTGCTATTCGCTTCCTTTCTTTCCTCGCTAGGCTATTTTCCATGTAAGAGCCCTTAT
>NC_090736.1:56360049-56362549 GCF_036898095.1 Palaemon carinicauda | reverse complement strand
CCGTGTCAAAATATAATAAATCATATGTTTAATTGTGAAAAAAATAAAATATGAATTCGACATTGCGAGTTTGCATTCTAAGACATTATGAGTTTTAAATAACTAACTGTAAAACATCAGAGAATAATCACGCATAAAATAAACCAAATTCTTAATATTACCATTCTGAGATATCTTCTGAATCTTAAATCATGACAACGAAAAGGTCAGATAATAATCACGCATAAAATAAACCAAATTCTTAATATTACCATTCTGAGATATCTTCTGAATCTTAAATCATGACAACGAAAAGGTCAGATAATAATCACGCATAAAATAAACCAAATTCTTAATATTACCATTCTGAGATATCTTCTGAATCTTAAATCATGACAACGAAAAGGTCAGCGAAAAATCACATATAAAACACTATGCCATACCTTAATTTTGTTAAAGAAAAAAAAAATCTAATAAATCATCATTCCGAACGTACCATTTTACACTATTTCTATCAAATTCCTAAGTAATCATTAATTTTATGACCATTATACTTTGGTAATTTTGCATTCACGTTCAATATACCATTCCATTCATCATCATCATCATCATTACCTCCTCCTCCTACGCCTACAGTACAATACCGTAAGTTGCGTTTAGTATCCCGCCAAATGATAAGCTCTGTTCAACGGAAACAGATACAGCTTATTCTTTCTCCTATAACTCCCTCCTTATCGCTTGGCTTCGGTACAAGAATCAATTCCACAAATCCATTCCGAAAATCCCGACTACTCACGCGCCATGGGAGCGGGGGGGAGGGGGGGAAACAACGGCTTTCCCTGTAAATCTGTTAATTAGCTGAAATATGTAATGGCGAACCTCGAACAACTATCAGCGGAGTTGCTGATATAAGTGACCTTTAGGAAAGGTGATTCTGATGACGTTTCGGGTGACAATAAAAATGAAAGTTCGACAAACGTTAGGTCAATGCCGTTGATGAAGTTTAGTTTTAAGCATCGACTTGATCTTATTTCGTTATCGCTGATTTCATTTTTACTGCCGTTGTCACTATGTAAAATAAATAGTGTTATATATATATATATATATATATATATATATATATATATATATATATATATATATATATATTATATATATATATATATATATATATATATATATATATATATATATATATATATATATATATATATATATATATATATATATATATATATATATAATCACAGCAAGACGCCTTTATTTAAAGAATAGGATATGAAAATAACAGCAGCAACAATTACTGAATGGCTTAGCCAATTGTGAAAAAAAATTGTCACTCGTTCCAACAACGTTAATAATTATTACCGTTTCGGTACAGTACTTTTAGTTTTACATTCTTCAAAATATCCATTACAATGAAGTCAGTTTTCAGTCACAGAAGTAAAAGGAAGTTTTCTGATAATGGATATTTGTTAATTTCTAATGAATTCAGTAAAACACAAGAGATGCTAAGCAAGAATACACACAAGATTTGGAAATGCAATTAATTTTCTAAATACTCTTAAATGACTCTTCACCGTTAAAGCGGAAGTGGAAAGGACCACTGCATAAAATAAAACCCGAACTGAAGAGACGATGGAAAACCCAAGTGTAGTGATTAATGTAGCTTTGCGATAAAAAGATCACGAACATGTTCTTCTTTTCTTAAATAAAACTATTCGAAGGAAACTGAATCAAATTAGTGCCAATCCACCAAACCCAAACCCAATTGACCTTCACCAGAGCCAATCCAGAAGGAAGATTTCTTATTAAAACAGTGGTCCTGGTGAAGACAGCATTGGAGATTGGGTGGAACTTCAAAAGTTCAAACTTGCAGCGAATGTTTTTAAGTTGAACAGGCTGACATCAGTCTCTTTTTATAGATTTATATATCAAAGATTTATTTTAATGTCGTTACTGTTCAAAAAATGTGTTATCTTTATTGGTAATTATCTCTTGTAGGTTATTTATTCCCTTATTTCCTTTCTTCCCTGGGCTATTTTTCCCTATTGGAGCCTTTGGGCTTGGAGCATCCTGTTTTTCCAACTAGGGTTGTAGCTTAGGTAATAATAATAATAATAACAACAACAACAACAATAATAATAATAATAATAATAATAATAATAATAATAATAATAATAATAATAATAATAATAATAGAAATTAGTTGCAACAACTGGTTTCAGCAGAAGTTTAATGAGTATATGGAACCTTTAAGATTGCTCACAAACTATTTTTTTCAGGCGTATATTGTAATGGCTGAAAGTGCAGAGGTGTCATTCAAGTACTTTATGTTTTTTTACTTAACAAACAGAAAGTTACATATTCAGAGATATTTGAAATGATAAAAGAAGGCGAGCCTACCGTAAACCCGAAATCAATTATATGTGATTTTGAAATTGCAGCATTTTTGCAATCAAGGACATTTTTTTCCTGTAGTCTTTCTCCTTGAATGTGGGTTCTCATTATAATAACAACA
>NC_090736.1:56329933-56332433 GCF_036898095.1 Palaemon carinicauda | reverse complement strand
CCAATGGGAATTCGGTGCTATGACATGCTCCGGAAAATTCAACATTTTCATTGGGAATTCGGTGCTAGGACAATCGCCTGGAAAATCCAACATTTCCATTGGGAATTAGGTGCTATGACAATCCCTGGGAAAATTCAAAATTTCCATTGGGAATTTGGTGTTATGACAAGCCCTGGGAAAATTCAACATTTCTATATGGAATCAGTGCCAGGACAATCCTCGGGAAATTCCAACATTTCCATTGGGAATTCGGTGCTATGACAATCCCTTGGAAATTAAACATTTCCATTGGGAAATCAGCGTTATGACAAGCTTCGGGAAAATTCAACATATCCATTGGGAATTCGGTGCTATTACAAGCCCCTGGAAAATTCAATCTTCCTACTAGGAATTCAGTGCTATGACAAACCCTGGGGAAAATTCAACATTTCCATAGGGAATTTGCTGTTATGACAAACCCCGTGAAAATTCAACATTTCCATTCGGTTCTATGACAAACCCTGAGAAAAGTGGACATACCCATAGGTGCTATGACAACCCCGGGAAAATTCAATATTTCCATTGGGAATTCAGTGCTAGGACAATCCCCTGGAAAATCCAACATTTCCATTGGGAAATCGGTGCTATGACCATCCCCGGGAAAATTCAACATTTCCATAGGGAATTCGGTGCTATGACAAACCTTGGGAAAATTTAACATTTCCATAGGGAATTCAGTGCTATGACAAACCTCGGGAAAATTTAACATTTCCATAGGGAATTCGATGCTATGACAATCCCCGGGAAAATTCAACATTTCTATTGGGAATTCGGTGCTATGACAATCCCTGGGATAATTCAATCTTTCCAATGAGAATTCGTTGTTATGACAATCCCTCGGAAAATTCAACATTTCCATAGGGAATTCGGTGCTATGACAAACCCTGGGAAAATTTAACATTTCCATAGGGAATTCAATGCAATGACAATCCCGGGAAAATTCAACATTTCTATTGGGAATTCGGTGCTATGACAATCCCTGGGATAATTCAACTTTTCCAATGGGAATTCGGTTTTATGACAATCCCTCGGAAAATTCAACATTTCTATTGGGAATTCGGTGTTGTGACAAGCCTCGGGAAAATTTAACTTATCCATTGGGAAATAGGTGTTATGACAAGCCCCGGGAAAATTCAACCTTTCCACTGGGAATTTAGTGCTATGACAAACCCCTGGAAAATTCAACATTTCCATGGGAAATTTGGTGCTATGACAATCCCAAAGAAAATTCAACATTTCCAATGGGAATTCAGTGCTATGACAATCCCCGGGAAAATTCAACATTTCCTTTGGGAATTCGGTGCTATGACAAGCCCCGGAAAAATTCAACATTTCCATTGGAAATTCGGTGCTATGACTCCCCGGGAAAATTCAACATTTCCATTTGGAATTCGGTGCTATAACAAGCCCTGGGAAATTTCAAAATTTCAATCGGGAATTCGGTGCTATGACAAGCTAAGTGCCATCTGTGTGTCATTGGGAAGATGTCGGGGTTGGGTGGGTGATCAGGCGGCCGCATGTCGGCTATGTCCGACATCTATTCAACCGACCTACTGTAGGCTATACAATTGTCTTCGAGCCAATTCAAGATTGGCGTATGCTCTGTGGATAATTAATTCGTCAGCTAAGGCATCAAAATAGGAATATATAGGTTTGAGAGGTACAAATGCAAGAACCAGTATTAACTTGGAAATGAAAACCGGCTGTTGTTATTATAATGAGAACCCACACCCAAGGAGAAAGACTACAGGAAAAAAATGTCCTTGATTGCAAAAATGCTGCAATTTCAAAATCACATATAATTGATTTCGGGTTTACGGTAGGCTCGCCTTCTTTTATCATTTCAAATATCTCTGAATATGTAACTTTCTGTTTGTTAAGTAAAAAAACATAAAGTACTAGAATGACACCTCTGCACTTTCAGCCATTACAATATACGCCTGAAAAAAATAGTTTGTGAGCAATCTTAAAGGTTCCATCTACTCATTAAACTTCTGCTGAAACCAGTTGTTGCAACTAATTTTTATTATTATTATTATTATTATTATTATTATTATTATTATTATTATTATTATTATTATTATTATTATTATTACCTAAGCTACAACCCTAGTTGGAAAAACAGGATGCTCCAAGCCCAAAGTCTTCAATAGGGAAAAATAGCCCAGGGAAGAAAGGAAATAAGGGAATAAATAACCTACAAGAGATAATTACCAATAAAGATAACACATTTTTTGAACAGTAACGACATTAAAATAAATCTTTGATATATAAATCTATAAAAAGAGACTGATGTCAGCCTGTTCAACTTAAAAACATTCGCTGCAAGTTTGAACTTTTGAAGTTCCACCCAATCTCCAATGCTGTCTTCACCAGGACCACTGTTTTAATAAGAAATCTTCCTTCTGGATTGGCTCTGGTGAAGGTCAATTGGGTTTGGTGGATTGGCACTAATTTGATT
>NC_090736.1:56304933-56324933 GCF_036898095.1 Palaemon carinicauda | reverse complement strand
TCTCTCTCTCTCTCTCTCTCTCTCTCTCTCTCTCTCTCTCTCTCTCTCTGTGCGCCCCCGTTTAGACTTTTAATTTCCTGCCTTTGTATAGTAATAATAACCTCTGCTATGAGAGACAGCTCTTTCCTAAGCCTTTTGGGATGATTCCAGACCAGTAATTGTCCGTTCCCCTTCAAGCTCCTATTAATGATATCCAGAAAAAAACTTTATAATTTTGCACCATTATTTTCATGATATCGTCGACGTCCCCACAAAATCAGTGTTATCAGACTAACAAAGCTAGGTTTAAAGATTTAAAACCCGCTCATGAATGGCAGGAGCAAGGGACAGTGACAATGACCTAGCTAGCAGATCAATGGCGTAGAGACTGACCATATATACATAAGTAGCCCAATCTCACACTCCACCCAAGCTAGGACCAGGGAGGGCCAAGCAATGGTAGCTGATGACTCACCAGGTAAACCTATAGGCTCCCCCAACACCCCTCATCCCTAGCTCACAAGGATGGTGAGGTTTCAGACACTACAACCGCAAGGCAGGGATATTTCCAATAGGCCTCTACAACCGTTAAGGTTAAACGATTCTTAACCAAACATGTAAACTATGTTGATCATCATTTCATTCTTTCTGTGAAGAACACTGCTAGTTTTCTCATAACCAATTATGACAGAGATATAGGGCCATATAATCCTAATATGACACTTTCATAATGGTCATTAGTAGTAGCCTCTTTGGCCACAAAACTTTGTATGCATCTATCTTTATAGACTGTCCAATGTGCTATTTCATCCTATATTGTTGATTTCTTATTGATCCTCATGATTAGACTTACTTGGAGTTTGCTAACTGTAGCTTTCCTATTTCTTTTTATAGTGTATATATGTAAGATCTATTTTTATATTGTTACTGTTAATGAAATTTATTATTTCAATTGTTCATTACTTCCCGTGTAGTTTATTTATTTCTTATTTCCTTTCCTCACTTGGCCATTTTCCCCATGTTGGAACCCTTGGGTTCAGAGCATGTTGCTTTTCAAACTAGGGGTGTAACTTTACTACTACTACTACTACTACTACTACTACTACTATTACTACTACTACTACTACTACTACTACTACTACTAATAATAATAATACTAATGATGATGATGTTCATTATTGGTTAGGGTTTTTGGTGTTTTCTAGTCCTGTGTTGATGGATTTTCAGCTTATGCAATAATTGTATACTTTAGTCGCGTACAAAGAAATCGCTGATCAGTTGTACGTCTGAGCGTATTCTCCTGGAATATTCAGGTAACTTACTATTTACTTATACTGCGTGTGTGTATATTATATATATATATATATATATATATATATATATATATATATATATATATATATATATATATATATATATATATATATATGTGTGTGTGTGTGTATATATATATATATATATATATATATATATATATATATATATATATATATATATATATATATATATATATATATATATATATATATATATATATATATATATATAGACAGAGAATTACCGGCCTATGGTTGATGACTGCACTATCATTATTCTTGCCCACAATCCTCTACATCACTTTATATTCGGCTTTATTTGCTAAATCTCCCAGGCTGTATATAATCAAGGTCCTTTAATGGGAGAGGTCGGCTCATCAGTGAGGTACGCGCATGTGGGCGGAGCTTTTGTGACGTCATTTATCGGTGACGGTGGCTGAGGTTTGACCTGACTAGACGTAGTCTTATTTGATATCTGTCACGTTCATTAACTTCCAGAAGCCATGCCTTCCACTTGTGCTGTATTTAGATGCAATAATAAGAGCAAAAAGACCATTAATATGGGCATTCGTTATTTTACTTTCCCAAAAGAAGAAAATGCGAAGAAGAAATGGATGCACGCTTGCAAACGCGCAGACTATGTTAACTGGAAGCGTGTTCTAATTTGTTCAGTCCATTTTAAAGCAGAGGACTATGCTGATGACATGAAGTACCGACTTCTGGGAATTGAAAAACCAAAAAATCAACGTGCACTGAAGGAAGAGGCTATTCCATCCCTTTTTTTACCTAATGGTAAGTTACAAGTTGGGCAATTTGCCAAAAACCTGCATGATACATTTCTTCCCTTCTACTTTATTTTCCTAAAATATTTTAATGGCTGTGACACCTAGATTACGAAAAGTAAATTGCATTAGACTATCAAATTAAAGTCCTCTGCCGTTGTCTTTAAGTGATGATTAAATATATGGAAAATATTAAGTTCTTTGTTCTTTAATTGATTGATTTGAAGTTTTCTGGCGTCCTGCCATCTAAGGTCATTGACGCCGAAATTATAAATTATTGTGATTTCATAAAATCTGAAATGCAACACTGTATTTTCAGGTCAATATGTATCTGAAAAAGAAGAGGAGAGATGTGATTTAGCCATAAAGCGATGACTGAAGAGGACAGCACAGGAAATACTATGTGAAATAGAGAATTCTAATTCAGATACCAATGAAGTTTCTCCAGAAGTCTCTGCTCAAGAAATTATTCCACAGCCTGAAGAAAGTTCTGAACAAAATGGAATTAAACAAGCATAGGAAGTTGAGGAGCTGAAGAAAAAGATAGAACATTTGGAAAAGACCAATCAAGAACTCCTGAAACTGGTTAATTTGGAAACGGAAGTGACAGAACCCAAGTTCACATTAACTGAAATGAACAAGTTATTTCAACCTGTGCTAAGTACAACAACACGGATAAAATCTCTCATAATAATAAGTCTGTCAGTCAATGGAGCGATGAAGACATATCGTTAGCTTTCACTCTCAGAAGCATGAGCACCAAATGCTATTCATATTTGCGAACTAAAAGAGGTTTTGCTCTGCCATCAAAAAGTACACGGAATAAACGAGCGCAAAATCTCAAAAGTGAGCCGGGTATTTTGCATTCGGTTCTGTCACTGCTGAAGGCAAAAACAGAAACAATGACGGAAATTGAAAAACTTGCCGTTATTTCATTTGATGAAATAAATATTTCTTGTAAGTGGAGTTATGATAAAGGGATGGATGTTTTGTATGAACCTCATGATAAAGTTCAAGTGGTTATGTTAAGAGGTTTGACGGCAACCTGGAAGCAACCCATATACTACCAATATGATGACTCTAATGTGCATAAAAAACTGAATGATACCATTGTAAATGTTGAAAAGGCTGGATTTGCCGTTGGGGCAATTGTCCATGATCTTGGACCTACTAATTTGAGGGTTTGGAAAGAATTCGGGATTGATCCCCTTAATCCAGAAAAAGTCTTTTTTTAAAAACCACTGTGCTGACAGGAATGTCTTCATATTTGTTGATGCTCCCCATATGATAAAGTTGATTAGAAATCATTTTCTGGATCACGGTTTTCTTATGTAAAATGGAAATAGCGTATCTGGTGAATGTGTCCGTGAACTGCTAATGAAAACCATATCAGAGTATGCCTTAGCGTATAAAATTAATAAAACACATATCAATATAAGTGGCTTATAAAGACAGCGTGTAAAGTACGCTGCACAGCTACTTTCAAAGTCATGTGCTAAGGCATTGTATTTTTTAGGAGAAAGGGGATTATTAGAGAGCAACAATTGGAAGGAAACTGCCGATTTTATAGATACAGTGAATGAATGGTTCGATTTCATGAATTCTTCTATGATGTTAGGAGACATAAAAGCCCGCAATGTATTTGGGAGAGATGTGGATAGCCAGAAAAGTTCTAAAAAGAATGATTGATGCTATGCTGGGAATGAGGGTAAAAAATCCAAAATTTAATTGCCTTTACAAATTCCAAAAATGTGTGCTAATCTGTTAGGATTAAAATGATAATTCATTGTACCAAAAACAACTTTCTCTATGTTGATCCTTAACTCGTTGTGTAGGATTTAGTCCAAGGACAACTTTCTCTACGTTAATCTATACCTTTTCGGTTAGGAATAAGTGACAGTCAATACATTACAGTATTTGTGTTCCCTTTTAAGATACATCTAGACCCTATGACTATGTTTAGAAACATCAGAAATTATTAAACTTTGATGTATGGTCTGCCATAAGGATAATCTGTACTTTAATAAAAGAATAAAAATAAAATGTTGATAAGTATTTTTATTTTGGAAAGGTATCCTTGCATCGTGTTACTACGTATACCTGTCAGTCAATGCTGTAAAGGGAGACTATACGAGGTGTGACGTCATGCGGAGACGGAACATGTTTTCGCTCGCTGATGAGCCGACCTCTCCCATTAAAGGACCTTGTTTAAATTGATCTTGCTTGATGTTCTCGTTACACAGAAAAGTTACATAACTAATTCTAACACGGCCCAATCCGTTATGTACTCCTTATATCCTTTAGCATACCAATAAAGTTACACATTATTATAAGGGCTCTTACATGGAAGATAGCCTAGCGAGGAAAGGAAGGAAGCGAATAGCAAATAAACTATATAAAATTTATAAAAACTTGAAATATTTGAAGATCAGTAACAACGTTGAAAAGGATCAGTCATATATAAATTATAAAACGACTTATGTCAGCCTTCTCAACAAAAAAGCAATAAAAAAACATAAAAAAGAAGTTTGAACTTCTGAAGTTCCATAATCTGGTCACATACATACATATACCAAAGGCACTTCCCCCAATTTTGGGGGGTAGCCGACATCAACAAGAAACAAAACAAAAAAGGGGACCTCTACTCTCTACGTTCCTCCAGCCTAACCAGGGACTCAGCCGAGTTCAGCTGGTACTGCTAGGGTGCCACAGCCCAACCTCCCACATTTCCACCATAGATGAAGCTTCATACTGCGGAGTCCCCTACTGCTGCTACCTCCGCTACAATAATCTGGTCACAGCTGGAATAAAAATTCTGGAATACTCATGTCAGCACTGGGTAGTGTTTAACCTCACAGGAACACACTGATTATACCACTGGGACACAATTTCTTATTCTCTATCGTAGAGTGAATAATCACTTGCGGTTTCAATCATTTGATATTGTCCATATATGTATATGCTGAAGTGATTGGGAAGTTTGAAGAATTTCTGTGACTATGAAACAAATAAAAATGCGTTTGTTAATTCCATTATGATGCAATATCCATGATTACAGCAGAACAATTGTAAACAATTTACAGCTTTCAAGGTCTCTGGTAATTCAAGTAAAAGGGTTTTATTTTACAATTTGCATCGAATCCTGTTTTATCAATTGCAAATAAATTTTCCATTCAATATTTTTCTTCTCAGTTAATATGAGAAGCTCTCTGAATCCCGTTTTCTTCATTCATAAACTTGAGTATTACGAGATTTTCCTAATAATAATAATTTCGTTTAGTAAAGTTTTAGTCCTAAAAGGACGCAATCTCTAATTAATACGTTGATATACTTTCCCTTTTATGTAATGTGGATAAAATTATTTTCAGCATTTGTTTCATTTTAAACTTTTTGGATGCAATGTTTACCTTAGGAATCTTGTTCCGGTTATACTTCAAAAAGAGTAAGTGATCACTTATCATGTAACTAATTTACCCGAGCCATCAAAACTGACGTCTAAATATTTAGATAGACACACACACACACACACCCCACTGGTTCGGCAATTTCTGGGAGAGTGAGCGAGTGAGTTATTACCTCTCACCAGGTAATAACTACTCTACCTCCTCTGAGCGTGATAGTGTATACTGTATATATATATATATATATATATATATATATATATATATATATATATATATATATATATATATATATATATATATATATATATATATATATATATATATATATATATATATATATATATATATATAATATTAACGAGAACAAGAATCCGTCACGGTTGTATTAAAATAAGAACACGAATCAGTCTGTTGCAATAAAACGAGAACACGAATCAGTCTGTTGCAATAAAACGAGAACACGAATCAGTCTGTTGCAATAAAACGAGAACACAAATCAGTCTGTTGCAATAAAACGAGAACACGAATCAGTCTGTTATATTAAAACACGAACATGAATCAGTCACAAATGTAGTAAAACGAGAACACGAATCCATCTGTTGTATTAAAACGAGAATTCGAATCAATCACAGATGTATTAAAATAAGAACACTAATCAGGCACAGATGTATTGAAAAGAGAACACATATCAGTCTCAGTTGTATTAAAAAGTAAATATGAATCAGTCACTGATGTATTAAAACGAGAACGCAAATCAGTCACAGAAGCATTAAAAGAAGAACACGAATCAGTCACAGATGTATTAAAACGAGAGCACAAATTAGTTATATATGTATTGAAATTAGAACATAAATCAGTCATATGTACTAAAAGGAAAACACAAATCAGTCAGATGTCTTAAAACAGGAATACGAATCATTCACAAATTTACTAAAACGAAAACATGAATCAGTCGCAGATGTATTAAAATGAGAATATGAATCAATCAAAGATGTGTTGAAACAAGAACACATACCAGTCTCAGTTGTATTAAAAGGAGAATAAGAATCAGTCACAAATGTAGTAAAACGAGAACACAAATCAGTCTCACTTGTATTAAAACGAGAACACTAATTGGTCACAGATTTATTGAAACAAGATCACAAATTTGTCAAAGATATATTGAAACGAGAACACAAATCAGTCTGTTGTATTAAAACGAGAACATGAATCAGTCACAGATGTATTAAAACGGAAACACGGATTGGTCACAGATGTATTGAAACAAGAGCAAAAATTTGTCACAGATGTATTAAAACGAGAACACAAATCCGTCTCAGTTGTATTAAAACAAGAACAGGAATTAGTCACAGATATATTAAAACGAGAACACGAATTGGTCACAGAGGTATTGAAACGAAAGCACAAATCAGTCACAGATGTATTAAAATGAGAATACGAAGCAGTCAAAGATTTATTAGAACCAGAGCACAAATTTGTTATAGATGTATTGAAATGAAAACATGAATCAGTCAGATGCACTAAAAGGAAAACACAAATCAGTCAGATGTCTTAAAACAGGAACACGAATCATTCATAATTTTACTAAAACAAAACCATGAATCAGTCGCAAATGTATTAACATGAGAACGCAAATCAGTCAAAGATGTATTTAAACGAGAACACATACCAGTCTCAGTTGTATTAAAAGGAGAATAAGAATCAGTCACAGATATATTAAAACGGAAACACGGATTGGTCACAGATGTATTGAAACAAGAGCAAAAATTAGTCACAGATGTATTAAAACGAGAACACAAATCTGTCTCAGTTGTATTAAAACTAGAACATGAATTAGTCACAGATATATTAAAATGAGAACACAAATCTGTCTCAGTTGTATTAAAACTAGAACATGAATTAGTCACAGATATATTAAAACGAGAACACGAATTGGTCACAAAGGTATTGAAACGAGAGCATGAATCGGTCACAGATATATTAAAATGAGAACACGAAGCAGTCAAAGATTTATTAGAACCAGAGCACAAATTGGTTATAGATGTATTGAAATGAAAACATGACACTAATCCGTCACAGATTTACTAAAACGAAAACATGAATCAGTCACAGATGTAATAAGATGAGAACACGAGAGTATCAGATGCATTAAAACAATAGCAAGAATCAGTGACAGATGTATTAAAAGGATAACAATAATCAGTCACAGATGTATTAATACGGGACCACGAATCAATCATAGGTGTATTCAAACTAGAACACAAGTCAATCACAGATTTATTAAAACTAAAACACAAATCAGTCGCATGTATTAAATGAGAACATGAATCAGTCTCAGTTGTATTAAAATTAGAACACGAATCAGTCACATATATCAAAACGAGATCACAAATCAGTCTCAATTGTATTAAAATGAGAATATGAATCGGTTAGAACACGGTTCAGCCCCAGTTATATTGAAACGAGAAAACGAATCAGTCGCAGATGTATAAAAACGGGATAAGGAATCAGTCACAGATGTATCAAAACAAGATCATTAATCGGTCACAGATGTATTGAAACTAGAACACGAATCAGTCTCGGTTGTATCAAAACGAGAACACAAATCAGTCTCGGTTGTATTTAAATGAGAATACAAATCAGTCACAGATGTAAACCAAGAGCATGAATCAGTCAAAGATGTATTAAAATGAGAACATGAATCAGTCACAGATGTATTAAACCGAGAACATGAATCAGTCACAGATGTATTAAACCTAGAACATGAATCAGTCACAGATGTATTAAACCTAGAACATGAATCAGTCACAGATGTATTAAACCGAGAACATGGATCAGTCACAGATGTATTAAAACGAGAACATGAATCAGTGACATATGTATTAGAACGAGAACATTAATCAGTCACAGATGTATTAAAACGAGAACATGAATCAGTCACAGATGTATTAAACCGAGAACATAAATCAGTCAAAGATGTATTAAAACGAGAATACGAATCAGTCAAAGATGTATTAAACCGAGAACATGAATCAGTCACAGATGTATAAAACCGAGAACATGAGTCAGTCAAAGATGTATTAAAAGGAGAACATGAATCAGTCAAAGATGTATTAAACCGAGAACATGAATCAGTCAAAGATGTATTAAACCGAGAACATGAATCAGTCACTGATTTATTAAACCGAGAACATGAGTCAAAGATGTATTAAAACGAGAACACGGTTGAAGCAGATATGATAAAAACTATTATCCTAAACGGAAGAGAACGTCGCGGATATAAAAGCAATGTTCCTTTTCTCGAAAAAGGCCTCATTAAGGAATTTAAGGGTATTGAAGGGTTGAGTATCATTCATTTCAGATGTAAGGAAGGGGTCTGAATAAAAGGCACCCATTAATCTCCTCAAATGAGATGGACGGCGGCTGAGAGTCCCCATTGACACGAGATTCACATGAAAGACACGTCTTGGATGGCGAACAAATATTAGTAGTACGTGGGCAAACGGTCGACCGCGGCAAACATCACCTGAATGGCTGCTTCACAGAGTGAGGGAATTGCAATGTGTGTTCGTTTGTTCACTTTAAGAAAGAATTAAGGGATCATTCATGTATGGGCGTAATGCTCTTCCGTGTAAAGCAACTTACCATTTTTCCAGTTAATTCTTAACACAATTATATCGAATGATAAATTCTTAAGCCTGCCTGACACTTGCGCACATTTTTGCCACGCACTGGCACGCATTGATGCGCGCCAGTGTGTGCCACTTTGTGGCACGCATTGGTGTTTTTCGCGCACTGTTCACGACCAGTTCACTCCAGTTCGCGCATCGTTCACGCGACGTTCACGCGATGGCACGAATTGGCACGCATAGTTCGCGCATCGTTCACGACACGTTCACGCGAGTTCACTCATCATTCCGCATCGTTTCCGCATCGTTCACGTCAGTTCACGCCAGTTCACGAATTGGCCACTCCATATAAAAACGGGGCTTCTCCAACCCGAGGACATTCTTGGATTGGCTTCAGACGAGACAACATGCTTACTGTCAGAGACACCATTGCATTGAGGAGAAGATACCTATACCTGGCAGCTGCTGTAGCATTTGTCGGAGTGCATCAGAAAAGGCTGGCAAAGGAAAAAGAGAAACAAAAGCCAACCCTACCTCGAAGAAAGATACAAAGGAAAGTGTGGGTCAGGGAATGGTTAACCAGAAGGCACTCGTTTGGACACTATAACAGTCTATTGACTGAACTCCACAAGGAAGATCCAAAGGGATACAAAAATTACCTCAGAATCACACCTGACCTGTTTCAAGAGATGGTTGAGAAGTTAACCCTGCACCTCCAGAAGCAGTCTACCTTCATGAGGGAACCGCTTCAAGTTGGACTCAAGCTTGCTGTCACCCTCCACTTTTTAGCCACTGGAAATTCCTATCAAAGTCTACAGTACAGCTTCAGGGTTGAAGCAAGTACCATCAGCAAGTTAATACCAGAGGTGTGTAAAGCCATCATCGCTGCCTGCAAGGATGAAGTGCTGCGATGCCCCAAAACTGAAGAGGCCTGGAAGGAAGTTGCTGCCAGATTCAGCTCCAGATGGAATTACCACAACTGTCTGGGGGCTGTGGACGGAAAGCACATTGTCATAAAGAAGCCACCCAATGCTGGCTCTTACTACTACAACTACAAGGGCTTCCACAGCATTGTACTGATGGCAGTCGCAGATGCTTCCTACAGGTTCCTCTATGTGGATGTTGGGGCAGAGGGTGGTGCGTCGGATGGAGGAACATGGAGCAACTGTTCTCTGCATGATGCTGTAGAAGACAACAGAGCTCGAGTGCCTCAACCAGAACCACTCCCTAATGATGACCACCCAGTGCCCTATCACTTCGTTGGGGATGACGCCTTTGCTCTACGAACCTGGATGATGAAACCATTCTCCCATCGGTCACAAGTCCTACAAAAACGCATATATAGCTACAGGTTGTCTCGTGCCCGACGTGTCGTTGAGAATGCCTTTGGAATTTTAAGTCCAAGGTTCCGTTGCTTCTTGACGACGATGCAGCAGAAGCCCAGCACCATCAACCTGATCACCATGTGTGCCTGTGTCCTGCACAACCTCGTCTCATCAAATACCCAGGTGCTTTGTCAGAAGTGGACTACGAAGATCCGGACACACATGCTCTGATCCCTGGTCCATGGAGGAATGAGCAAAACCTGCAGGGGCTGATGACTCTACCCGGTCATCATATCCAGAAGGATGCAAAGGAACAGCGAGACTACCTTTCACATTACTACATGTCCCCTGCTGGTGCTGTCCCTTGGCAAGAAAAATTTTTAGTACCTCCATGAGCTGTATAGTTTTTCCATTTTGTAAATAAAAGAAACGTATATTTTTCGTTTGTATTTTTTGTGGCCCTTTATTTTAGTTTCAATAAGAAAGCATTTGATTTACATATAAATAGCAGACATAAAATATGTACAACTATTAAGAAAGCATTTTATTTTTACATTCAAACAGCAAACTTAAAAATTTCTTGGGTTTATTTTTCATTTAATTTTTATTTAAAACAAAAAATGTGCATCTTGAGTGGCAATAGATGAAAATAAGTGTGTGCATGAAATAAGACATCATTTAATTTTTACCTGAAAACAACAAACTTAAAAATTTCTAGGGTTTATTTTTCATTTCATTTTTATTTTAAAAAAAGTGTGCATCTTGATTGGTAATAGATGAAAATAAGTGTGTGCATGAAATAAGACATCATTTCATTTTTACATGAAAACAGCAAACTTAAAAAAATTTGCCTATAGCGACAATACGTCGACAAAGGCAGGATCGTTACCTCGATCGTGTCGAAATCTCCGAGCTAACAATATAAGCATTTTATGCGGAGCTAAATAGCTAAATTATTAAAGCAAAACAAACTGGGAACGTCGCTCTAGCAAACTAAATGATCCATAAGAGCGAGCGATAGCATCCTGGATGCCTCCGGTAGGCAACAGCTCTTGTTTACGTTAATATCACTTTTGATTTCATTCAAAATGACTAGAGCTTACATTTATACATAGTAAAGATAATACTCAACTTTCCAATTTTTTTCACATTAAGACAGCAAATTTAAAAACATATTAGGTTTATTTTTCTTTCATTTTCATTAATTTTTTCGTTTCCTTTCTGTTTCTCTTCATTATAAAGATAAAAATAGTTTGAAATAAGATATCCTTTTTTTTTACACATTAAGACAGAAAATATAAATTTTTTGGGGGGTTTATTTTTCTTCCCTTTTATTATTTTTTACTTTACTGTTTCATTCTTTGTATTTTAAGGAAATAGACGAAAAGTGTTTGGAAATATATAAATATTTCATTTACATTAAAACAACATATATATACAAGTATCACACTTCAATTATGTACAAATATTTTACACTATTTAAATTTTCTTGTCCTTGACTGGTGGGGTATCAAGCTCCTTGGACGAGTAGAGGAGTGAGGGTGTCATGGTTTCATCAAGGTTGCTGTCGATGGTCCCCGGGGTCAGGACAGGGAAGGTCAATGGACCTTTGAATGCCGCCGACAGCGACGTTAATGAAGGTGCTGGTGACGAAGCCTGGACAAGGGTGGGTGACGACACTGGCACTGATGGCGAGGTCACCTGGACAGGGGTGGATGACAGTGGAGTTGGCATCCCTGGGTGCCACTCCGTGGTACGGGGCAAGGAAGAAGGGCTTGACTGCGGCACCCAGTTATGACTGGCTGGACGATGCTGCTGCTGCTGCTCTGGCTGTGCATGCGAGGGTCCTGGTTGAGGGGACTGCCAAGGTTGCTGCTGGTGAGGGGGTTGCCAAGGTGACTGCTGGTGAGGGGGTTGCCAAGGTGACTGCTGGTGAGGGGGTTGCCAAGGTGACTGCTGGTGAGGGGGCTGCCAAGGTGACTGCTGCTGAGGGGGCTGCCAAGGTGACTGTTGCTGAGGGGGTTGCTGATGCACAGGGGGCTGTAAAGGTTGCTGTTGCTGTGGGCCTGCCCAGGTCACTGAGGATTGTTGCTGTGCCTGCTGGAAGACCTGAGTCTCGTCCCTGTAACGTTGTGTGAGATTGAGGCACTCTATTTGGAATTCGTGCCATCGGTGTACTGGGATGGCACGCATGTAGCCTTCCAGCAGGCACGCAAAATCGTGCACAATCTTGTGCTGGCCCATAAACGTTGGGGTTGACAATTCAGCTTTCGACACAAGCTGAAACATAAAAAATATTCTAAAAATATATTATATATTATATATATGTATATATATAACAAACATTGTAACAATTTAGTACAGCATTTTAATGCAACATAGAGCATATGTAAAAAAAAATTAATACTCACATTCCTCAATATATTGCTGAAATCCTTCTCCGACACATAGGTGTCGCTGTGAGAGGTGTCAAGTGTTTGGCAGGACCCCTTCCCCTTGTCCTTCCTGGTGGTGGTAGATGCCTGGCTGCGAGACCCCGTCGACCTCACGTCATTGTCGACATCGCTGGCTGTCGTGGCACCTCCTTCGGAGCCACGAAACTCCTCACTGGCGATTGTCTCTCCCCGGACGATGTGCTGTATGAGGAACGACCAAGTGTCCATGAGGAAGTCATCACGGCCACTCCTTTGGGCCTGGCCAGCTCCACTCTTCTTCTCCTTCTTCATAATTTTTCCAACCCTCGTCCTCAAGTTTTCGTAGCGTTTTTTGCACTGGGCAACAGTAGAAGGAGGTTCCAGCTGGCTTCCTATATATGCCCACCTGCTGTCCTTCAACACCTTGTTTATCCACTCCTTGTGTTTCTTGTCAAAGAGCATGGGGTTCTCCTTGACAAGGTCGGCCAACGTAGTCTCCGTCTCTTCCGTAACACAGGATCCTGTCCATACACTAAAAAGAAAGGTGTGTCCCTGAACAATGCATTTTATGCAATGTTCAAACTAGCTCAGCCGTAGGAGGCATGGCGCGCTAGTGACAGGGTTCATCGGCCACTAAGGACGGAAAAATTCGCACCACTCCCCATGTTATGAGATTCCACCAAGCTATTAGCTGAAGGCCTATAAGCAGTCACTGAAGTGTTCAGTTTTCATAAAGTTTGTGACCGATTTTACCACCTTATTTACAAACTCGAAACCATTATCACATCAAAATTTTTGGGCAACTAAACCTAGTAATGAAAAAGCACAGTGGCTCGGCTAATGATTTTGCTGATTTATCTAACAATTTACTAATTTCCTTTTCCATCTCTCCTTGGAAATGAATGGGTACCTTGTCAAGCCTTGACCTGATTAGCTCTGCCTGTCCCATTTCATTGCTAAAGGGAAATCGATCAATCCTCCCAGGTGGCTCGTCTCCAATTGCAGTTACATCAGGGTAACTAGTAACAATGTTACTAACTACAGTTTGATATTCTGACAGATATTTTTTTTAGGCTTGCCTAATCATTTTGTGAGTGCGTTCGTCTATGCGGGCTGGAGACACGGCTCCATGATCCTGTTATTAGTAATTTCACAATAATTCTTAACTTCCTAACACAACTCTTTTATTTGTAAAATTAACTATTATAATACTTGCTTGTTCTTATTTATTTCTGACAAGCCCTCTAAGGCTACGTGGTCCCATTTTTCACGTCGTGGTTTATCAATGACATTTGTTCCATCTGGGAGTGGCCAAGACTGGGTCACTGTTATGCTCGTAAGCACCTGAGGAGGCAATATTTTTCCTTTTTACTTTTTACTCTCTCATGACTTTCTATCAGCAGAATGCACTCTCGTGCCATATGTTACTCTGTTTCTTTCTATCGGCAGAATGCACCCGCCTACCATAACTGTTACTCTGTTTCTTTCCCATCAAATGTATACTTTGATTTTCCTAATAAAGTCAAGACAAAGTATACCCTGGATACCTGGAATACCGAAGGTAGGTAAGTTGTGCAAACTTCACCAATTCCACCTGAAAGTTGCCTGTCATGGTTTTCCTGTAGTTTATTTCCGCCTGGAGTGTCGAGGATTATAGGTGTCACTGACTGGGGTGGGTTCAATGAGCCTCTTTGTTCTAGAAGCAAAACGGCGGCTCCTGGGTCGATGTGCACTCTGATAGATATATCTGGCAGATCTATCCTGATTGCCAAGACTCCGAACTGCTAAGTTTGGATTCTGATATGGGCGACACGGGCTAATGACCCCCTGCTGCTGTCTCTAGTGCTGCGGGGGTGAGGTTGGGGGTACCGAGGGAGGTGCCAGTTCCTTCTGGCTGCATGGCTGTTGGTTCCCTGCTCCATTGTACTGAGACTGCTCATACTCGCTGCTTTGTCGACTACTGCTGCGTCCTTTGGGGGTCCTGTTGGTCTCCCTCGTCTCCCCCTTTCCTCTGCCTCCTCTTCCTCAGATATTGAACTGGGGGTGGTGCATCACAGCCTGGCCGCACTCGGTGTTTTTGTGGGGCAATCTCGAGATGGATGAGCATAAGCTTGACAGGTATGACAGTGAGGAGATCCCTGTGTGGGGCACTCCACTTGTTGGTGCCCCTTTCCCCCACACTGCCAACTCTCATGAGTTGTCTCCCCTGTTGACTTAGCTCTCCCCTCCCCCTCATGGATGCCACCTGTCTGGAATCGGGAGGACTGTTCTCCGCCACATTTAATTCTGTCAAACTCTCTAGGATGTTTTGTAACGCCATCACTACTTCTGCTAACGAGTGATTGTCGTTGAACAAATAGCCACATAGATATGGGTTTACTAACCTGAGAATGTGCGTATAGGCTATCGCTTTCTTATCACTCTCTGGGTGGTTGGCACTCTGAGAAGTAAAGGAGTCACAATCTCGAAAAATATGTGTTGCAAAACTCAGAATTGACTCATCCACTCAAATTTTTGGTTGATAATTTTTCTTCATATCACCTTTTCTTCCATCGAGCAAGGCATATTTCTCTATTAAACGTCGCTTTACTTTAGTATGGTATCTTAAACTGTCTTGTGGCGAACACGTTACTTCCATTGCTAGAGCGTCTTTGACAAATCTAATTAATTGTATTGCTTTTTTTGCTTTCTGACCACCCTTATGTGGCTACTTCAAAGCCTCTCAAAAACACTTTGATCAATTGAAACCTTTTAATTGGCCGTTGATTGTCATAAGTCCTAACACTTGCGTGGAGGTCAGACACTTTTCAAATTATGTCATTTTGAGTATCTTAATGCAGTTGTGCATGTGTGCTTGCACTCGGCTGTGTTTGAATATTGTTCATGTAAGTCGAGGATGATGTGGCTGCGCGCTGCTCCTCTTCCCATTCAACTAATACTCTATTTATTAACTCTGTTAGGTTACCTAACCTATTTTCTAATCCCTGCATTTGTTGTTCTCGTGTATGCTCTTTGTCGACTCCACTTAATCCTATTGCTCCTTCGTTATCATCTCCTGCAGCAGCAGTGTCTGCTGTGTTAAACCTCATCTACCTAGCCATCTTGAACTTTTATTTTACCGGGTTAAAGTACACCTTCGCTCACAGCATACTCTATTACAAAAAGGTTGTGAATACACTTGCAGATTGAAATCCTCTCAGATGAGTACCTATTGATGTTGTGAGTGGTACCGGCATTCTCGCTGAATGAGTAAGGCATTGTTGCTCTGTTAATATGGTGAATCTACTAAATTTGTGGAAACCTCCAATGTGATGGAAGGATACTGTCACCCATACGACTTAAAACACATCACCCATAAGAGTTAAGACACGTCACCTATAGGAGTCCAGTGATCTTGAACAACAATTTATAAGTCATAATACTCTTAAAAAGGCCATTAATCTCACTGTATAAATCTAACATATTACTTCTAAATATTTTCTATGAAAGGCTTGGGATATATATATATATATATATATATATATATATATATATATATATATATATATATATATATATATATATATATATATATATATATATATATATATATATATATATATATATATATATATATATATATATATATAATGTATGAGTGTAGTGCGTATTGTAGTAGTTGGTTTAGTTTAAATAGGGAATACCCACAGGGACCTATATGTTCTAATGTAGACCTAAAAGAAGCAAATGACAGAGCCATCCATTGGATACACAAGTGGTGAGATAAGATATGATGATGATATATATACTAGAGAAGTCAGATATAAAGATTTACACATACGTGTTTGTCCAAGTTCGCTTTATTTGTTTAATGCTTGTAAACGAAAAAAAAGAATAGGACTGATTTTCAAGCAAGTTGATGAATAATACAGCAACTTGGTTTTATTATACTGTACAGTAATCCTCATTTTCAGCCTTTTTCTATAACTCTTTACCTGCAATTTTTTCTTCTGTGTTGTTTGCTTACCTCTTCTAACATCAACTCCATAGTGCAACTGCCCATATTTCTAACATTAACCCTGGAGGGTTAAATGACACCCCAATACCAATTAAAATATTTAAAGGATGCTCATGAATGGGAGAGGCAAGGGACAATGACTGTGCCCTAGCTACGCAGAATGATGCCCTAGAGACTGATCATATATACATATGATCAGCACCTAAGCCCTCTCTCCACCCAAGCTAGGACCTGGGAGGAGAAGGCAATGGCTGCTGATGACTCAGCCGGTAAGACCTATAGGGTCCCCTAAATCCCCCATCCTTATCTCACAAGGATGGTGAGGTTGCAAAGACTAAAGAAACTATTGAGCTTGAGTAGTGAACTTCCGTCCGGCAGAACACCAGGTATGGACATTTCCAATTGACCATATGACCTAAAACCCACCAATCAAATCGGCAGCAGTTTGTTTAAGGCTTTCAATAGTGGTGCAATTTCGTAAAAGATTGATTTTGAATTAAACTGCTTTCATCACTAATTAAGAAGCTGTTCCCTATTTCCATATGATAAATCACTGTAAATCTCATAAGTAGAGTTTTAAGCGAGTGATACAGTTGGCTTCATAAATTCCGCTACATTTCATAGGAAGCTAAGGAAATGTCTAACAGCGGTACATTATAGCAGGTAACACTTTGTTTAGCAATATATAATCTATTGGTAACGCTGTCTATAAAATAGTCGCTGAGCTTCATCAAGAGCATTTTTATTAATATTACAAAGTTCAGTTAAGCAACTAAAATGATTTTTCTATACAGCACTAAGTGTTTACAAGCTAAGCAACTATGTTTTAAGAGCAGCATTGCCAACAGTTTCTGTTTTGCTAAGTACAACATTACCTGCTACATTATATAGCAGACAGACGTCTCTTTACCCTCCTATATAATGATCCAGAATTGATGAAACCAGCTGTACTGTGAAGCTAGTCATAAGACCCTTGGTAAATGTACAAGCTGCCCTTTAGGAAGAAAGATCTCTAAGAAGGTTTCCGTGTGGTTTTCGTGGTAGCTCCACACTTAAAACGACTGGTTCGAGAGATTGTATAAAATATGCATCGTGTGCTTCCAGCCCGACAAGCTTTGATTTTTCAAATCACAGCTTGTGGAAGAAAAAATAGTCTATATCTAAACTTTAAGTTAGGATTCTTGTCTGAGACTGGGCTCAGGATTGATTTATTTTCTTTATTCGGACTTATCTGAAGTTGATCAATCCCTTTAAGTCATTTATCGCAACGTACTTGAGTTGAAGGTGGCACATAAGCTGGGTAATGATGGAAAACTAATTTCTTGAAGACACTTTCTTGTAAGCTTGAAATGTTTTGGCTTCTAAGGACAGTCCTTAATAGATTATTAGCTCCAGCATCTGACTACATGTCATTCTTATCCTTCATGGCTGAATCATTGCCGAGATAAACATTGCATAGGTGGTTTAGATCAGAGCCATCCAACCCTATGTCTGTGGGCCTAAAGTGATCCTTATGATTTTGAAAGTGGCCAGCTAGAGAAATAATTTCTTTGAATTCCTCTGAAATAAGTCATTGTTAATTTCTTATTCGTAAATCCTGAGTGATATATATAGACCCAATCATAGATATAATATATATATATATATATATATATATATATATATATATATATATATATATATATATATATATATATATATATATATATATATATTTATATATATTTATATATATATATATATATATATATATATATATATATATATATATATATATATATATATATATATATATATATATATATATTTATACATACATATATATATATATATATATATATATATATATATATATATATATATATATATATATATATATATATATATATATGTATATATATATAACTATATATAACTATATATATATATATATATATATATATATATATATATATATATATATATATATATATATATATATATATATATATATATAACTATATATATATATATATGTATACATATATATATATATATATATATATATATATATATATATATATATATATATATATATATATATATATATATACATATATTGCATCATCACTATCATCTCCCACACATATTAATGCAAAGGGTCTCGGTTAAATTTCTACAGTCATAGTCCTCAGTCATGTAGGCCCGAGTCTTCCAACTCTTTAAGTGCCATGTAGGAATCCAGTTAAACGTTTGGCGAACTAATCTATCTTCGGGAATGCGAAGAGCATGCCCATATCATCTCCCTCTACCCTTCACCATGATCTCATCCACAAATGGCACTTGGGTAATGTCTTTTAGTTTCAGTTTTACCACTGTCCTACCATTTAACTCACAATATACTTCTGAAGGTTTTGCTCTCAAATCTACTAAATCTGTTGAAGAGTGTTTCATTGCCATACCACGACTCATGTCCATACAGATCTCACTAAACTGATATATAGCATGACTTTTATATGTAATTTCAGGCGATTTGATTTCCCAATTTTAATTATACTTGCCATTGTCTGATTTGCTTTCTTTCAGTCTTTCACTAAATTCCAATTTTAATGACCCTGTATGAGACCATAGTTCCAAAATACTTAAGTTATTCTACCTCATTAATCCTTTCTCCTTCCAATGATATATCATCTTTCATTGCATATTCCGTTCTCATCATCTCTGCCTTTCTTCTATTTATCTTCAGCCCATCCTCGTGCGATATCTCATACATTTTAGCAAAGAAGCATTGCAAATTCTGTAGTGTCCCGCTAACAAGGACAGCAACATCAGCATACTCTAGGTCAGCTAAATTCCTCTCACCAATCCAGTCCAATCCTTCTCCACCATCTCCAACTGTTCTACGCATTACAAAATCCATGAGGAGGATAAACAACATAAGTGACAACACATTCCCTAAGAGTACTCCGCTGTTCACTGGAAATTCATTTGATAAGACTCCATTAACATTAACTTTGCACTTGCGATTCTAAGGAACAGACTTAATCAAATTTACATGTTTAAGAGGAATTCCATTATAACGCAGGACTCTCAATAAAATTGGCCAGTGCAGACTATCAAAAGCTTTTTCATAGTTCACAAATGCCAGTAAAAGGGGATTTCTGTATTCCACCCA
>NC_090736.1:56281567-56286567 GCF_036898095.1 Palaemon carinicauda | reverse complement strand
TGGCTTATTGAGAAAGTCTTACAAGATTTCGGTGATCAATCTATTCTGAAGAAGTGTTTTAATTCTTTCATTTTACCTTGTTTTGAGTATTGTTCTCCTGTCTGGTGTTCAGCTGCTGATTCCCATCTTAATTTGTTGGACAGAAACTTAGGGTCTATTAAATTTCTTATTCCTGATCTAGATATTAATCTTTGGCACCGTCGTTCAATTAGCTCATTATGCATGCTGCATAAGATTTTTCATAACTGTGACCATACTTTACATTCAGATCTCCCTGGACAATTCTATCCTGTTCGTAATACTAGACAGGCAGTTAATTCTAATAGCCAGGCCTTCTCCGTCATACTACACAGTATTCTAGAAGTTTAATTCCAGCTTTTACCAAGTTGTGGAATGATCTTCCAAACCGGGTAGTTGAATCAGTAGAACTTCAAAAGTTCATAGTGGGAGCAAATGTTTTTATGTTGACCAGGCTAACACGAGTCTTCTTATAGTTTATAAATGACATATCTGTTTTTGTCGTTGTTAATAGTTTATATAGGACATATCTCTTTTGACGTTGTTACTGTTTTTAGAAGGATTTATTGTTAATTTATTCTCATCATTTATTTATTTCCTTTCCTCACTGGACTATTTTTTCCTGTAGTTGCCCTTGGGCTTGTAGCATCTTGCTTTTCCAACTAGGGTTGTAGCTTGGATAGTGATAATAGAAATAATTATAATAATATTATATCCATATATATATGTATATATATATATATATATATATATTTACATATATATATTATATACATATATATCATATATATATATATCATATATATATATATATATATGTATATATATATATATATATATATGTATATATTATACATATATATATTATATACATTTATATACATATATAAAATTATACATATATATAATCATATATATATATATATATATATATGTATATATATATATATATATATATTATAAATATACATATCACACACACACACACACACACACACATATATATATATATATATATTATACATATATATATATATATTTATATATATATATATATATATTATACATATATACATCATATATATATATATATATATACATATATATATATAAATATATATATATATATATATGTATATATATATATATATATATTATACATATATATATCATATATATACCCATATATATATATATATATATATTTATATATATACATATGTATACATATATATATATATATATATACATATAAGCATATATATATATATATATACATATAAACATATATACATATAAACATATATACATATATACATTATATACATATACATATATGTACATACATATATATATATATATATATATACATATATATATATATATATACTGTATATATATATATGTATATATATATATGTATATATATATATATATATATACTGTATATATATATATATATATATTATAACTTGTACATATGTATATATGTATTCAATATATATGCATATAAAGTATATGTATTTTTATATATATATATATATATATATGTGTGTGTGTGTGTGTGTGTCTATATGTATATGCATATGTATATGTATACGTATATACATATATATATATATATATATATATGTATATATGTATACAGTATATGTATACATGAACATACATATGATGTTTATGTAGTGTAAAAATACATACATACATACATACATACTTACATAGATACATACAGTAGTTATGAAAATTTATGGGTAGATCGTTTTGTTTAATTTATATTTCAATGTAAAATTTCTCTCTATATATACATCTCTCTCTCTCTCTCTCTCTCTCTCTCTCTCTCTCTCTCTCTCTCTCTCTTCAATCAATGTAAATATCACCCTCGAATGGTATTTAATACCGAATTCTATCTTGGGAATATATATCCACTTGGATTTAATTTTATGGTAACAGCTTCTGCCTGGGTGGAAGCTGTTACCATAAAATGAATTCCAAGGGGATATATATTCCCAAGATAGAATTCGGTATAAAATGCCATTTGTGGGTGATATTTACATTGATTGAGAGAGAGAGAGAGAGAGAGAGAGAGAGAGAGGAGAGAGAGAGAGAGAGGGTGTGGCGTTATTGCTGAGTGAATGGATGACAGGTAAAGTAGTGGAATGGAAGGAGATATCGTCTAGGTTAATGTGGGTAAGGGTTAGGTTGGGTAGGGAATGTTGGGCGTTTGTCAGTGCGTATGGGCCAGGTAGTGAGAAAAGTGAAGAAGAGCGGAATGAGTTCTGGAATGAATTAACTAGGTGTGTAGAAGGACTTGGTAGAAGGAATTATGTAGTTGTCATGGGTGACTTAAATGCTAGAGTGGGCGCTGGAGAGGTAAAAGGTGTAATTGGGAAGTATGGCGTACCAGGTGAAAATGAGAGTGGTGAGAGACTGGTAGATATGTGTGTTGAGCAAGAGATGGTGATAAGATCTAGCTTTTTCAAAAAGAAAGATAAAAACAAGTATACATGGGTAAGAGTGGCAAATGGAAGAGTGGTAGAAAGGGCGTTAATAGATTATGTGTTGATAACTATAAGAATGTTTGGAAGATTGAAAGACGTGCATGTATTTAGGGGTATGGCTAATGGTATGTCTGATCATTTTTTGGTGAAAGGAAAATTATGTGTAGCAAAATAATGGGGGAATAGAGTAGGTGGATGTAATAGGGAGCTAGTGAGGGTTGAAGAGCTAATAAAACCGGGGGTAAAAAGTAAATATCAAGAAAAATTGAAAATGGCATATGACGAAGTGAAAGTAAGAGAAACTGGTAATTTAGAAGAGGAGTGGAAGTTAGTAAAAGAAAATTTTGTTGGGATTACAAGTGATGTGTGTGGTAAGAAGTTTGTTGGAGGCAGCATGAGGAAGGGCAGTGAATGGTGGAATGAAGCAGTGAAGGTAAAAGTGGAAGAGAAAAAGAGGGTTTTCAAGAATGGTTACAGAGTAATAGTGTAGAGAAGTATGAAACATATAGAGAGAAAAATGTGGAAGTAAAGCGCAAGGTAAGTGAGGCAAAGAGGGCAGCTGTCCTGAGGTGGGGTCAGGGATTGGGTCGTTCATATGAAGAGAATAAGAAGTTTTGGAAAGAAGTGAAGAGAGTAAGGAAGGCTGGCGCAAGAATTGAAGAGACAGTGAAAGATGGAAATGGAAGGTTGTTAAAAGGATAGGAGGCAAGGAAAAGGTGGGCGAAATATTTTGAAAGTTTACTGAATGTTGAGGATAATAGGGAGGCAGATATAATTGCTGTTGCAGGTGTTGAGGTACCGGTGATGGGAGATGAGAATGACAGAGAGTTTACAAGAGAGGAAGTGAGGAGAGCACTAGATGGAACGAGAGTAGGAAAAGCATCTGGTATGGATGGTGTGAGAGCTGAGATGTTGAAGGAAGGGTGTGTGACTGTACTTGAATGGTTGGCGAGATTGTTTAATATGTGTTTTGTGTTGTCAATGGTACCAGTATATTGGGTTTGTTTGTGAATTGTACCACTATATCAGGGTAAGGGAGATGTGCATGAGTGTTGTAGTTCAAGTTGTATTAGTTTGTTGAGTGTGGTGGGAAAAGTGTATGGTAGAGTACTGATTAATAGGATTAAGGAAAAAACAGAGAATGCAATCTTAGAAGTACAGGGTGGTTTTAGGAGAGGTAGGGGTTGTATGAATCAGATTTTTACAGTTAGGCAGATATGCGAGAAATATTTAGCAAAAGGTAAGGAGGTGTATGTTGCGTTTATGGATCTGTTGAAAGCGTATGATAAGAGTTGATAGGGAAGCAATGTGAAATGTGAAGAGGTTATATGGAGTTGGTGGAAGGTTGTTGCAAGCAGTGAAAAGTTTCTACAAACGTAGTAAAGCATGTGTTAGGATAGGAAATGAAGTGAGCGATTGGTTTCCAGTGAGAGTGGGGCTGAGACAGGGATGTGTGATGTCGCCGTGGTTGTTTAACTTGTATTTTGATGGAGTGGTGAGAGAGGTGAATGCTCGAAGGCTTGGACGAGGATTGAAACTGGTAGACGAGAATGACCATGAATGGGAGGTAAATCAGTTGTTGTTTGCAGATGATACTGTACTGGTTGCAGACGCGGAAGAGAAGCTTTTACGCTTAGTGACAGAATTTGGAAGGGTGTGTGAGAGAAGGAAGTTGAGAGTTAATGTGGGTAAGAGTAAGGTTATGAGATGTACGAGAAGGGAAGGTGGTGCAAGGTTGAATGTCTTGTTGAATGGAGAGTTACTTGAGGAGGTGGATCAGTTTAAGTACTTGGGGTCTGTTGTTGCAGCAAATGGTGGAGTGGAATCAGATGTATGTCAGAGAGTGAATGAAGGATGCAAAGTGTTGGGGGCAGTAAAGGAAGTAGTAAAAAATAGAGGGTTGGGCATGAATGTAAAGAGAGTTCTATATGAGAAAGTGATTGTACCAACTGTTATGTATGGATCGGAGTTGTGGGGAATGTAAGTGACGGAGAGACAAAAATTGAATGTGTTTGAGATGAAATGTCTAAGGAGTATGGCTGGTGTATCTCGAGTAGATTGGGTTAGGAACGAAGTAGTGAGGGTGAGAACGGGTGTAAGAAATGAGTTAGCAGCTAGAGTGGATATGAATGTGTTGAGGTGGTTTGGCCATGTTGAGAGAATGGGAATTGGCTGTCTGCTAAAGAAGGTGATGAATGCAAGAGATGATGGGAGAAGTACAAGAGGAGGGCCATGGTTTGGGTGGATGGATGGAGTGAAGGAAGCTCAGGGTGATAGGAGGATAGATGTGAGAGAGGCAAGAGAGCATGCTAGAAATAGGAATGAATGGCGAGCGATTGTGACGCAGTTCCTGTAGGCTCTGCTGCTTCCTCCAGTGCCTTGAAAGACCGCGGAGGTAGGAGCAGTAGGGAATTCACCGTTATGAAGCTTCATCTGTGTTGGATAATGGGGGAGGGTGGGCTGTGGCACCCCTAGCAGTAC
>NC_090736.1:56269067-56276567 GCF_036898095.1 Palaemon carinicauda | reverse complement strand
AGAAAGTATTTATGTGAAACAGGGGAGTGAAAAGGAAATAACAAAAGAAATAAACCCAATATAGGAAGACAAAATGGAATGTATGATAAATAATATTGAATGGGAATATAAAATGAGATAATTTTAAAAGGAATAGGATAATAAAACGAGTAATATGATGGGGAAAAGCTTCTGCGCAGGGGGGTGGGGTTTCTGCGCAGGACGAAACTGGTATGCACGAACGAACGAACATACGGGTGCTAATGTTAGCATGGAATGTTAACAATTGATCTACATCAGACATTGGCAGCACTGGTTACTGTATTTTTTCATGAGACAATCTTTGCAACGGTGCCTCCAAAGTTTATCCAGATAAACTGTTTTGTATTTTCTTCCGTTTATTATACATTCAAGAAGTTAATATATAGAGAAGAAAAGGTTTGTTTTACGATTATATATCGTTTCCCCAGTATGTTTTCCCCACCCAAAACCCCGAGTTCCCACTGGGGGTCCCCTATTATCGTAGGATATACTGTAGATGTATATATATTTCTGAAACTATTCATTTGCGACGGGAACGAGTGTCATTTTCGAGGAGAGGGTAATTTTTCTATAAGAAAAAGTATTTTTTTCCCTATATTACATTGCCCTGTAATACACTATAATAAAACCTATATATATATATATATATATATATATATATATATATATATATATATATATATATATATATATATATATATATATATATATATATGTATATATATATATATATATATATATATATATATGTATATTTATATATAGATATATAAAATGTTTTCTTAGCCTTATTCATACATTTTTCTAAGAAATATTTAGGATAACAAAGATCTGTTGCAATTTTTTCTATTTTAGTGAACTCCTCCTCAATGTAATCTGGGCTACAAATTCTCAATGCCCTAAGGTACATGGAGGAAAAAAACTGAATGCTTAATATTTTTAGAGTGACCGGAGTAAAAATGTACATATGAAAAATTATTTGTAGGCTTTCTATAAATGGAAAACTTAAATTTATCTGTTTCTCTAACTATTAAAACGTCTAAAAATGGGATACGGTTATTTTCTTCATTTTCTATAGTGAATTTTATTGATGGTACTAATGAATTAATGATTGAAACAAAGCCCACAAGATTAAAATTTTCTTCTAAAATACCTAGAACATCATCATGTAAGGTGATTATTGTTATTCTTTCGTTGTTGGTGCAGGAGACTAACGTCAAAACCTTACATGAGGAGGAGTTCACTAAAATAGAAAAAATTGCAACAGATCTTTGTTATCCTAAATATTTCTTAGAAAAATGTATGAATAAGGCTAAGAAAACATTTTATAGTGTCCAATTAGAGAGAAAGGAAACAATTAATAATATGCTTTGTTTGCCATTTCATGTTTGTTTTTTAGATGTTATACCCCTTTTGAAAAAACTAGACATTTCTGTAGTGTTTAAATATAATTGTACATTAAAAAACATGTTAATTAAGAATAGTTCTGGAAATGATAATAATGTAATATATAGCATTCCTTGTTCAGAGTGTAACCTATTTTATGTTGGCCAAACATCAAAAAGTATACCAGTCAGATTAAAACAACATCAGGTGGCCGTCTCCAGGGGTTCTCTTAATAATGCCTTGGCCTCCCACTGGTTAGGGTCAAGTCACAGAATTGGCTGGTCAAAGACGGAAAAAGTAATCCATGTAAATGACTATTTCCAAAGGAATATTGTTGAATCATTTTTAATCTCCTGTACTCAAGGTAGAAATTTGAATCTAAGCCCAGGTCTGTTTTCCGTTAATCCAGTATTATCCTTTTATCTAAAATCTGACTTCTCCGGAATTATTAAGAAACTGACAGCTGTTGGATCCCCTTCTCCAGTATAAATACGATGTCTTTGTATATGTAGTCATCAGTTCTCACTCAGATCCCACTGAGAGAGGACCATCACTGCTGCTCCTGCCTGCTGACTGCCACATCTTCTGCCGCCGTTTCTGGCTGTTGCCTGCTCCCTCTTCACTTGGCTGATACATTCAGCTTCCTGAAGAGACCGCCGCCGCCGCCGCCGCCTCCGCCGATAAATCGCCGATTTCGCCGACGTTTTTCGCCGATTTCTCGCCGAATTCGTCGCCGATTTTCGCCGTTTTTTCGACGATTTCTGTTGCAGTTTTTGCTGTACTGACAAGGGCCTTGCCCCTGAATTGGCTGTAATCAGCCCCCTCATATAAAGAAAATTAAATTGACAATATAGGCTAAGCTTTGCCTCCATCTACATAATTTTACCTTACTAATAGATCCTCCTGTGGAAAATCTGGTAGCCGTTGTGGTCTTAAAACTCCAGTAGAAGCAGGGCCAAAGGGTCAAAAACTCCCACTCTCGCTGTCTGTGGCAAGTGGCATAGGGCTGTTAGGCTTGGCGCCTATAAGCCAAGTTGTTTGATAAATAATAGGTTGTTATTCTTGGTAACTGGCGAAATAAGCCAGTATTCAAATAGGGTCAGGAATCAGCTCAAATAAAAACTTTTAGGTTTCCACTGAGTTTTACTTATTACCCCCAACCTCCCTACCTGCAGGAATAGACTGCTGGGCCGTCTTAGTGCGTGAACGCAGTAAGAAGGCTCCCCAACAGCTATTTGTGTAGGCTAGTACTTAGCTAAAAAGAGTTAGTTTCAGCACTGCTCTAGCAATAGGTTAGTTAGCATAACCCCCATATAACTAACGAATTTGTGTTTCATTTTCAGATTCTGTAATTCATTCTTATAACTTCTACTATAACTTTGCTTGGGGCCCTAGGGCTTAAAGGGTTGGACAACCCCACCTGGCACACTGTCTGTCTCTCTATATGGTCTCTGATCATATAATCCCATATCTTGAAAAAAAGGACTTATCCTGGAACGAACTTCATGAGATCGTACTAGAAGCTCTAGCAACTGGTGAAATGGAGATGGACCCCGACCTGCAACCCCTTCTAACTGAACTTGACAAGGAAGCCGAACAGGAACTCATGGACAATGAACAAAAACGAATGGAACAGGACCAAGACCAAACAAACCGGAAGAGGACCAACGACAACGACTCTGATGGAGAAGGAAACCTACCTTGGCAGGAAGTAAGGAGAAAAAAGAAACTTCCTAGAAGGAGCCAACCAGGGAATGATGTACCCACCCAACAAGGAAACCTCACCGCAGGAAGCAGCAACCAGCCTGCTAGAGAAAACAAGACCTATTTTTTTAGGGTCTTAGCTGGTAACCCATCAGAGGCCTTCAAGGCTATTGCTGCCTTTGAAAGCAAACACAAAAACATTCAGATGATTGCCAAACCGAACAGGCAAGGACAGTGGACCATATCCACCAAGGACACAAGGGCACTGATAACCTTGCGAAGCACCTCAGACATTAAGCTATTGGAGCTTAAAGAAGAGGAAAAATTAAAAAAAGCAGTTGTGGTTGGCTACCCAACTGATATGATGGAAAACCACCTAATTAAATTACCAAATATCACTGCAGCAGAAAGGATGAAGAACAAGGCAGGCTTCCTTACAAAAGCCATACTGGTGACATTTAAGGGTCCACACCCACGAAGAGTCGACCTAGGCATCTTTGGCAGCTTCAGGGTCAACAAATACTACCCAGATCCCCTCAGATGTTACAACTGCCAGAAGTATGGGCATCACAAGGACCAATGCCAAGCAAAGGTCCCAACCTGTGCTGTCTGCAGCCTAAAGCACCCCACACAGGAGTGCATTGACAAGAAGGCTGCTGGAATACCCACAGTCAAAAAGTGTTCAAACTGCAAGAAAGGGCATACTGCAATGGCCTGGGGATGCCCTGAAAGGGTAGCAAGAGTAATTGCTGCCCTCCCCAAAGACAAAAGGGACCCATCTAGAGGAAGAGCAGCCCCCAAACCTCTACCCAGAAGAAGATTTTATACCCAGGAGGAGCTAAACAGGCACTCCAACTCCAGAACAAGAACCAGGTCAGTATCTAAACCCAGAGCCAGATCTACCTCCAAGGCTCCAACCGAAGGTCCGAAACCACTGCCTAGGACCATCTTCATAAAGACCACGGTCCTAAAGGATAAATTGACCGAACTAGTCACTCAGGCCGTGACTGGAAAAATCAATGCTGCAACAATTGCTACCAGCATTGAACAAGTCCTAAAAGACTTGCTCTCCAGGAATAAGTCCTCCCAATCCCCCTCTCTTGCTATCCAGAAGATCACTTCTCACTCCTCACCAACCACACCTACCATTCCATCACCTCAATCACCCGTACCTTCCACATCCTCCACTTCAGTCCCCGCACCTATCATACCACTCACCCCATCCATCATCCCATCATCCACTCTCACCCCATCCACCTCATCCACTTCATCCTCCGAGGTCAAGGCAATTGCCTTTGCCCCTAGGGACCCAAGACAATACTCTTCAACCTACACCATGGAGTAAGAGTTCTGAACTGGAACTCAGCCGGTGTTAGATCAAAGATCTCCTCCCTAATTGCAATATGCAAAACTGAGAATGTAGATGTCATCCTGCTACAAGAAACCAATCTTCCAGCAGGAAAGAAACTAAAAATCCCAGGCTACAATGCCTACATCGCACCACAGATAGGCACAGACAGAGGACTAGCTACATTAGTTAAAACTAGCATACCAACAACAAGGTTACACAACCCTATTCCCTGTGGCACCAACATAGAGACACTAGCAGTAACAATAACATTACTGAATCAAAAAATAGACATATACAACATATACAGAAAATTACATAGGGAGGATACAGGAGAGTTACAACTAACTCAACTCTTTGCTCACACAGAAAGAACACCAACAATTATCTGCGGGGATTTTAATGCACATCACCCCATACTATCATCCCCATCAAGGACAAACCCCTCAGGGGAACACATAGCTTTCGCCCTGGATGAATTTGAGGGAGTCTCTCTCCTAAACACAGGGCAACCTACACACATAAGAGGTGGAAGACTAGATCTGACTTTTGCCACAACAGCCATTAGACACCTAACCAAGTGGCAAGTACACTCAACCCTGATAAGTGACCACTTTGCCACAGTGACAGAATTGGACTTACAACAACTACCTCCAATCCCACCACCCCCACCAAGATGGAACCAGGACCTAGCAGACTGGGTCTGCTTTCAAACAACCATAGAGGAATGGGCAATCAGCTACGCTCCTCCAGAGGACATAGACCACCTAGAAAAAGACCTAGTTGAGGCCTTTCACAATGCAGCCAACAGAGCTATGCCACTAAAAACAACACAAGGTAGTTACACTTACAAAGACTCCTGGTACTACTGCCCAGAAGTCAGAAGACTAAAAACCAGACTAAACAGAGTCACAAAAATATACAGAAGAAGATCCACAGTAGAAAACAGAGAGCTACTACAAACAGTCAAAACTGAAACAAATGAAAGAATCCATGAAATCAGAATTGAAAAATGGATGGAATGGTGTTCAAGCCTGTCAGGATACACCAATCTAACTCAGCTTTGGAAATGGCTAGGCAGAGTAGCCGGAAAAAAGAGAAAGACACCAATTGCCACACACTCACACCCACATGAGGAGGCTGAAAGAATTGCAACATCCTTTGCAAACAGAACACTGTCAATCAATCTCTCCCCCGAAACCAGAATGCAACAAGAGCAACTGGCACCATCAAGATGGGAAGAGATCAACACAGCCTGCCTTCAGCAGGATGACACAGACACCCCATACACAGTTGAGGAGCTAAGAGCAGTACAAAAGACAGGGAAAGACACTGCACCTGGAGCTGACAAAATCACCTACACAATGATCAAACACATGGGTCCAGCAGGAGAAACTGCATTCCTAAGATTACTAAACAAAACACACCTAGAGCACATAAGGCCTCAAACCTGGAGACAACAAGATACACAGCCAATCCCCAAGCCAAAGGATCCAACAAATCCCAGGCCAATAGCCTTGGTATCCTGTATAGAAAAAACAGGAGAAAAAATGGTCTTAAACAGATTAAAGTACAAAATTGGCCCCCTAAACAAGCAGCTATATGCATATCAGGAGGGAATTGGAACCTCTGAATGCATCACAGATGTATTAAGCTGCATAAATCAGAACAAGGCAACAATAGTCTTCATAGACTTTGAAAAAGCCTTCGAGCTTGCAAGCCCAGTTGCAGTGCTGCAATCAGTAGCCAAAAAAGGAGTCAAAGGACACCTACTAGCATGGACTAAAAACTACATGCTAGGAAGGCAAGCCAGAGTCAAATTTCAAGGAGTGATATCCACATATCATGAATTGGAAAATGGTACGCCACAAGGAGGAATTCTAAGCCCCCTCCTTTTCAACATCCTCATGGAGAATATAGCCTCACTTCAGCTACCTGAAGGAGTTAATATATTTATCTATGCAGATGATGTATGTGTAATAGCTCGAGGGCCAGTCAGGACAATAAAAATGCAAAGAGCACTCAATGCCATCAGCCACAAATCCAATGAGCTTGGACTAAAAATTAACATTGCCAAAACAAAAGCAATGACAATCAAAGCCCCAAACCCCGTACAACCACTCACAATAGGAATGGAACCCCTAGAATGGGTGGACCGATACACATACCTCGGGGTAATAATAGACAAACAGCTCACTTTCAAGCAAGAGATAAAAAATCTCAAGGAAAGAACAAATGCCAGAAATGCAGCTATGAGATATATGTGCAGGCTCAAGGATGGAGCAAATGAACACATCCAAAAGAAATACTATCTAGCCTGTTCCAGATCACTAGTAGACTATGCCGCCCCAACACTCCTGGGACTAACAGATCTACAAACAAGCACAATTGAAGTGATTCAAAACAATGCCATGAGGCTCATGTTGGGTGCCCCAATGTGGACAAGACTTTGCAACCTAAGGTTGGAAACCGGACTACCAACCCTTGAAGACAGAATTGCACTAAGAAATGCAAGCATAGTTGCAAAGATGTTCCTGTCAGACAGAGACTCAATCACCAAAAGACGAGTAAGAGAGGAACTATCCAAACATCCTGAAGTACAAACCCCAGATTCTTATGGCAAAGACCATAGCGATAACATCAAAAGACTTGGCCTTACAGAAACAATCCTACAATTAAAACCTGACACAGCACAAAGTACTATACACATTCCACCATGGAAAAAACAAGTTGCTAAATTCAACTATACCAAACTCCCAAGGGCAAAAGAAAACTGCACAATAGAAGAACTCAGAAACGCAGCAGAAGCAGCTATAACCTCAGTAGAAACAACAGGGGCACAGATCTACTATACTGATGGTACAGTAGATCCTGGAACCCAAACAGCAGGAGCGGCAGTTCACTCCTGCAATTTCACAGCTTGCTAGAGAACATCCAACAATGTCTCCACCCTGCAGACAGAGCTTGTCGCAATACAGCAAGCATTAAAATACTCTATTGAAAATGAGGAAGGACCAGTAGTCATCCATACTGACTCACGA
>NC_090736.1:56234067-56254067 GCF_036898095.1 Palaemon carinicauda | reverse complement strand
GTTGCCAGAGTATGTTTTGCTATCATTCCGGTATGAGTGGAAGCAACACTAATAGTAAAAATCACGGTAGAGACCCTGACTATATATCTACCTTACAGAATCTTGGTAGCATTATACAGCGCTAGGCGAAGAAGCCCTCCAAGATTACAAAATTAATCTGGGAAGAGCAATAAAAATGGTTTTAAATTCAGCAAGCTCGAAAAAGAGGAAATCGCCCAATCAACTACGTCCAAGACACCTTAATTGGTGAAAATTAAGGTGTGAAATTAACCCACTAACTCTCCCTCAAAGATGCTTTAATTAGTGAAAACGAAGACACGAAATCAACTATTAATTCTCTGTACAGGACAAGTCAATTAGTGGAAATGGTGTGAAATCAAACCATGAGCCCTTAATTAGTAAAATTGAAGGAATAAAATCTACAAATAAATTCTCTATCCAAGACACCTTAACTTATGAAAAGGGAAGGCATGAAATCAACCCACCAATCTTTGCGGAAAATTAAGTATTGAAATTAACCAATAAACTCTATCCAAGACACTTAACTAGTGAAAAAGGGGCATAAAATCTATCCACCTTAAAAGGAAGGTGTGAAATCAGCCCACCAATTCTCTGCCCAAGACACCTTCACTAGTGAAAACAAAGGCATGAAATCAACCCACCACTCTCAGGCCAAGACACCTCAATTGGGGAAAATGAAGGCGTGAAATCAACCCACAAATTCTCTGCCAAAGAGATCATAAATGGTAAAAACAAGGGAATGAAATCAACCAATCAATCTGTCTAAGACGCCTTAATTGGGGAAAATGAAGGCGTGAAATGAACCCACCAGTTTCTGACCAGGAAACCTTAATTCATGAAAATGAAAGAACGAAACCAACCAACCAACTGTCCGTAAAAGACGCCTTAACTGGTGAAAACAAAAACATGAAATCAACCCACCACTCTCCGTCCAAGTAAAATCAATTGGAGAAAAATGAAGGCGTGAAAGCAACACATCAACTCTCTATTCAAGTCAGCTTAATTTGAGAAATTGAAAGCTTAACTCAACACATCAACACACTGTCTAAGACACCTTAATTGATGAAAATGAAGGTGGGAAATCAACCCACAAACTCTTAGTTCAAGACAGCTTAACTAGTGAAAATGAAGGCAAGAAAGTAACCTACCAACTCTCTCTCTCTCCAAGATATCTTAATTGTTGAAAATGTTGGCGTTAAATTAATTCACCAACTCTGTCCGGGACATCTTAATTTGTGAAAATGAGTGGTTGAAAAACTCATAAATTCTCTGTTCACCCTAATTGGTGAAATTCGAGGAGTTAAATCAAACCATCATATCTCTGCCCAGAACACGTTTATTGGGGAAAATGAAAGCATGAAATCAACACACAAACTCTCTATCCAAGATACTTTAATTGGTGAAAATTAAGGCATGAAATTAACCCACCAACACTCTGTCCAAGACATCTTAATTAGTGAAAATAAACGGATTTTGAGCGAAGCGAAAAATCTATTTTTGGGTGAGATGGCCATGACGTCCTGATGGAAGGTTCATTTACTAGATTCCCAAGGGTATATATGACTACAGTGATATTCCCAGAGAATCAAACCAAAGGTTTCACAGAATTCTGACTTCTGGTGCGAGTACCCTTAAGATTACTCTCAAGGGTATCGTATATAATCAGGGGACATATTCTTGACACGTCACATGGCAATCTGCACCCCGAATAGCCTTTACGCTTCGAGGGGGATACGTGGCAGAATTAGAAGGGTAGCCGCAATAAAGGTTAGCTTGGTCCACTACTATCGTATCACAACCGCGCCAACTCCCTCTGGCGGTCATTCCTTGTAGTATTGAGCATGGTGCTACAGATACAGTAGTTTAGGGGTGGAAACCGTGAAGATCTTTTCATAGAAAAGAAGGGTGGCTCCATCAGGACGTCATGGCCATCTCACCCAAAAATAGATTTTTAGCTTCTCTCAAAATCCGTTTTTTGGGCTCAAGCCATGATGTCCTGATGGAAGCATACCAGAGAATTAATGTATCTGAGGATTTTTGTCTGTGCCTTAACCTTGGGACAACATTTCTACGGCCAAAAGGGCCAATTGAGACAAATGACGTTACCGTTATCCGTCATTATCACTAAGCATAACAATGTTAGTGCTTCCTGACCCCTGCAGGGAAGAGTCATTTATAGACGTTAGAACAGGGGCCTCAAGGTAGCATATATTGTATGAACAAACATAAGTAAACACTGAGAATACAAACGGTCTCAAGGATTGTATATATTGCGGAACCAATATCAGTGTCCTCATCCGTTGTTTGTTAGCATACAATGATATGAGAAATACTTACATGAGTAAGTCAAGGAACTTTGGCATCTTAAACATGCAATTGTTGGGCGAATTAGGACGCAACTGCATTTCAATAGATATTTATTCCTAATAAATGACTACATGCTAAATGAATGTAGCATGATAAGGAAATTATACAAGAGACATACACAGAAATTAATGTTCCCTTTTTTTGAAAGGGGAAAAATGATGAGTGCCACTCTCAGACTGAAGAAAAGCTCTTTTACCGAGACTTTTCCTTATAATTTCTGTACATGAAATACTCTAACAACACTGTGTACTATGTACACACGGCACTAGTGGTATCCGTATAATTTCACACCTGAGATTCTGAACAGATTTAATGTTACCTTGGCAACACTTATTCAAAGGGAGGTCACACAAAAAACGCTGACCCCTTCTCCTTTTAATTGATAGTCCCAATCAATTTACTGTTCATCGCAGAGCTAGACGACAGGGTCCAAAATAGCACCTGCCGCCACCACATAATGCTTCAATCCATAGATTTGCTTAGTATAGTGTCTGTAAGACACACTGGACAACCTCCGATCAGTAAGTGAGTGAAGAGGCTGAAGTCCACACACTGAAAGGTTCAGTGATGAAGCAACTTTTCTCGGATATTTATCTGCAGGAGTACTGTCAGGATTCGCCCCGCGAATAAGGTAGGTGAGCTTCGCCCTCAGTTGTAGGGATAGTTTGATCCAAAATTTTCTCCTGTAAAGAGCTGTTTCTCCTGAAGTCTGAAGTTCTATGGAGATAGACCTTAGACGCTCTAGCAGACCTAGAGTGACATCTTCCTTCAGAGGGCAGATTCTCCAGGAACCCCACCTCTTAGTGGGTAGGTCGTCTTTAGTGAGAAAGGTTAGATCAGGAAAGAGATGCAGTTCTCCCACTTGATGTGGCCCTCATCCCCAGATAGGGCCACTATTTCACTAACTCTAGCTCCAGAGGCTATAGCGAACTGAAAGAAAAAAAAAATAACCTTTTAGGTTAGATGCTTGAGGGAACAATCCTCATTGTTCACAGGTGAGGCATAATGTAGGACCTTGTCCAAAGACCTGGAGATGGGCTTTAGTGGCTCTGCAGGCTTAAGCCTGCACATGTTTTCGGAATCTTATTAAAGATTTCAATCGTCAGATCCATTTAAAGGGCATATAGAAGAGGTCTAGTCGGGGCTGACTTGCACATAGATATTGGTCCATGGATCCAAAGATCCAATCAAGTGACTTCTCTCGCAAAGTCGGCCATACCCTTGGTGCTTACTCAAGGGTTTATATGGGGACAAGGCCGAAGAACTAGACTTCTCATAGTATCCAAGGATACACTGCCTCCTTCCTCAAAGGCCATCGTGCCGTTGGCCGCCAGACCTTGAATATAGGGGTAGACAGAGAAGGACAGGCAGAAGATCATGAGATTGCTTTCGCACCCTTTTGCTTTACAAAGCAACTTACTTTTCCCAAGAAGACTCGTATTGTCTTCTAGTTGACTAGACTTGTATTTTTCTAGGAATTCTATTTTGCCTTTTAAGATCCCAGTCTTTTTCCTAACTGTTAAGGGCAAGGAATTCACAAGATGAAGGGATCAGTTGTACTGTGATAAATCGAAGGCAGAAAACTTCTGAACCTCCTGGATAATCCTAGGTGCATAACTAGGACCAGCCTCAGTCTCAGTTCCTTCATTACAGGGAACGGGGTGCTCTTGGGCTACCTGGGAGCTAACAGAGCCCCTCTTCCCTGGAAGGGTCTCAGCATGTAGAGGGCCTTCTGGAGGAGATTTGATGGGCTGAACAGGAATTCTAAGTCCATCACTTCTATTGTAGAGACATGATGTCTGTTACCTCCACTAGAGGATCCTCATATGGGGCTAAATAACGAGATAGTATCTTGATGACGCTCGTGATGAAGAGGACGATCTACAGCTCGGGGACTTATTCCCATCTGGGAGGGAATGGGTCTGCGTCCGTGTACCATTCCAACTCTATTGGGTTGAGCCCGAGAAGAGCATCCGCTGTCACCTTGCGGATCATATATAAAAGAGCTGCTGATAGGCACCATTCCCTTAAGGAAGGGATGGCTAGCATTCCCTAATGAAATGAGACATCCCTTATCCTCGACAGTTTCGACGCCTCATTATCGCTTCGATGCCCCAGATCAATCTGAGGAGGTCTGATCTGTGTGGAGAGAGTTTCTCCACCTATTACAGGGCTAAAATGGCCTACAGGTCCGTGGCCTTTGGTCATTGTAGGGTAAGCAAAGAGGGAATGACCATCATTGGTCCTATTAGATCTCTTCGAGCGTTTGATGTATATCTTCTCCAGCCTCTTAACGCATCTTACAGCTGTGCACGTAGTACCGGGTCTGTCATTATCGTGAACTGGAGAGAGTTCGAAACTCCTCCCTGTTAGCGTCATGGAATCCTGACTGATTACAATAGTCTCTTGACAGACCTTGAGATCTCCTTTTACATCCCCAAGGGAAAGGAGCGTTAGGGTGACCACATGTTTCAAGGATTTTTTAAAAACATTGAAGCCCCTGAGCTGGAGAGAATCGAGACTGACTGGAAGTTGCCGATAGACATCTTTCAGGTCTGGCCAGATTGTCAACACCCCTTACTGAATAAGGTCCTTATGTTCAGAAGGATTAACATTCTGAACTTGCTGTTTTATTGGAACTTGTTGAGTGGCGCCAAGTCCAGAATGACTCAGAGTTTTCTTGAGTCTTTCACGTGAACACTAAACAGCCATCCTTGGAAATCGATGGACTCTACTTTCCTCACCGCTAGTATGCTCTAGAGCTCTAAGGTATACTCTTCTAGGGGGGATTTGAATATAAGAAGAGTTGAGGAAAGGATGGTGGAGGTATGTCCATTTCCATTCTAGTCTCATCTTGGTTAGGCCTTGGACCCAAGGATCGAAGGTCCAGCAATCCAGGAGGAACTTCCCTCCTACCAGAAGCGTCTGTTTGCTTCCCATGATCAGAAGGTGTACATATCTGATCATCTGTGGAACAATGGTCATTGTAACTGTGGGATGCTGTTTAACATCCCAAGGAAAACTAAGAAACCCTTCCGTCCTCCTTTTAGGCCATAACTGACCGTTTGCCTATATCAGCTTTTCAGTGTTTCACTGTAATAGAAGATTCCTTTTTATTGTATAAAGCTTAGGATAAGTATGCTGGAAAATAATAGGAGAGACACATTCGTGTGAATCCTTCCAGCCAACTGCTGCAGTGGTCAGATGTGACAGTGAATCAATGACTGCCGTCGTTGTTATCACTACAAGGTGTGGCCTGATTGTAGAGTCTCTGCCTGGTGTTTGCCAGTCGGGGGCTCGAGACTTGCTCAGATTCATTAGTGCCGTTAGTGTCTGCAACCTTACCATTCTTGCGAGGCAAGGTTGGGGGGTTTTGGAGGAACACTAAATTGCCAGTTATCGCAATGAATAAGTGAAATCTTCAGTCCAATTCCCGTAGAGTTTTCGTATTTTTGCGAGTTTGCAAAAACCAACCGTAGTTCGACAGCTTGAGACTGCCATCTTGTATGCACTGGCAGCGAGAGTGTGGGGGGGGGGGGGCTACCCACATTCTCACCTCCTCTCCTCGAACTGGAGTGAAGAAAGGAGGGATAGATGACAGGATGTCCGTTAGAAAGCTGTAAAATAGGTAGGTATGGTTTCGGAGAGATTTTAGAAATCTCACACCCAAATGTGTTATATTAACTTGGATTTTTTCGGGACCTTCGACAGTAAGGGGTTGGTGATTTGGAAATAATATTGCTGGGGCCATGAACCTGCATATATCATGTCCGTGAAAATACTCACCTTTAAAACTGCAGAAGACTGCGATGCATCATCTGGTGTCCCTCCTGTAAGGAAAGGAGAACAGAAATGAGTATTCAATTGATTATCTCACTGATAAACAATTTGCAAAAATCATCTTTTGACAAAAATAGCTTAGGACAGAAAGCTAAAAGAGATAGTGGGAGACACTTACCTGTGTATCCCCTGTGAGCCAATGCTGTTACCTCCCCTCAGTATTAAGATAAGGAAATTCCTCCAACCAGAGAATTCCCGGTAGAAAAGGGGGTTGAACACCTAGGTGTAAGGTAGTGTACAAGCACTGTCCCCCCTCTATACTTAACACTGTGAGGTAAGGAGGACTGATTTCACAATCAGAGTATCGAAGGAATGCCATTCTTTCGATATAGGAGCGGTACCAGCAGAAGCTCGCACAAGGGTACCCAAGATATGTTGATTAGAAAAATAAAAGACATATATTTGTGCATCCCAACCAATCTATTTGCTGTGATCTCCCTTATAATATTAAATCAGGGAGTTTCCTGACCAGGAAAACTCCCCTTTAGGGGTTAGAGGTGTCACACCACCAGACCTTTACGAAATTTAATATTGCAGGGTAAATGGAAACTGATTTCAAATCAGAATATTAACGAAATATTACTCTATCAATATAGGATTGGGTTCAGCAAATATCTGGGCAGGGATACCCAATATATATTGGAAATAAGTACTAGTATAATATATACGTTATTTATCCATCTGCCGTATATACTATACTGCAAATATACTGACTACCTGTATAGACATATACTGTAGTTCAGCCAGCATGTTGCTGGATTAGCTAGCTCTTTCCAGAGTATCTAGCAAGCTAGATAAGAGAGAGAGAGAGAGAAAGCATGGAGTGAAGGCTATCTATTACTGTATATGTATACAGTAATAAAGGATGTAAAAGTCTAATTTTACTGCCTTTCTCTGAAAAGAAGGTTCAAATGGAAGGGGGAGAATGTACCATTCAGGCTTCCATCTAGCCACAGTACTATTGCCGGCTTACCATTGTAGGCCAGCCTCCGGCAACACGAGTACAGTCGGCATGCTACCGACTGAGTCAGTACCCATCTGTGCCGGTCTACTGCTGGCCAGAGCAATACGCCAACAACAGAAGTTGTGGCCAGCAGTTCAAGGGAGAACTGGAGAACCTTGGTGACAAAAGGGAAATGGCCGTCATGGCCGCTGGAAGCCGTCAGTCGCCGACAGCCGCCAGCTGAGGATAGGGGGTCTGGCCGGCTCCAGCAACCCACCGGAAATGGTAAGGTTGCAGGACGCCGGCTCGGGAAAGACAATGGCTCGGCCATCGTAAAAGAACAGGGTCCTATATGAGGTATGGGAGGGACCGACAATGTTGCCGGACCTACACACCTTGAAGAAACTCTGTTTCAGTACCGGCACAACCACAAGCGGCAGGAGAATCATCTATTCTCCAGCTTAGGAGGTGCTAATATAGTTAAGGGGACGGCAGTCCATGCCGTTCCTCTCAACAAGGGAGAAACCGAGTTCCAATGCCGGCACCATCCTAGGCCACAAGAGTATACGACTCTACAGCCTAGGGTCTGCGAGTATAGGACTAGTCTACTAGACCACAGGGAGAAGGTGGCAGCAACATTCAACCACTTCAGGTGTAATCTAGGGAGGGCTACCCTCCTATTCCGGCAGCTCAGCCGGCAGGGGAATGCAATCACCCCGCCGACCGACTGCCGACAAAAGACTAAATACTCTGAGGCTCTGATCGAATCCCAAAACTTGCCGTCTGCCGTTAAGGGATGAGACAGAAAACTCTAGGCTAGTCATGCCTGAATTCGAAATTCAAGGCCGACACAGAGGGTTGTAGCCTAAGGCTACTCTCAGAGGGAAGAGAGATTACCCATAAATCTCTAAACGAGACTAGTAACGGCTAATATATTTCCAGGAGATATCAATCTCCAAGGAATGATAACCGATACACAAGGGTAACCGGGGAAATGTCGAAAGTATATGTTGTCTAGGTTAGGTTACCTAGACAAGGTGAGATCTCAGTTATCTAAAATCACCAAAACTCTGACATATACGATCGACATAGAAAAAAGGGAAAATCATGCATATAAATATCTTACCAATATAAAATGCCTAAATAGCTTTCATAATAACAATTAATGCTATTTAAACCGGAAATGTCGTTCTGCTAACTAAATAACACATGCCCAATGAACGACGGCGCCTATGGCGACACCGGTGACCGGCGTAGATCCAAACACAATAATTACACTAAATTCATTGTGAGGCTGGAACTAAAATACATATTGTAAAGAATAAATACTCAACTTTCTGGATGGAGAAAGAAGCTGTAGAATGCATAAAGATTCCTAAAAATCGATCGAAAATGTCAGATCAACAAGGAACCCCACCGCAGCGAGTCGCTACAGATAAAGGAATGACCGCCAGAGGGAGTTGGCGCAGTTGTGATACGATAGTAATAGGGGAACCAGGGTAACCTTTATTGCGGCTACCCTTCTAATTCTGCCACGTATCCCGCTCAAAACGTAAAGGCTATTCGGGGTGCAGATTGCCATGTTACGTGACATGAATACGTCCCCTGATTATATACAATACCCTTGAGAGTAATCTTAAGGGTACTCGCGCCAGAAGTTAGAATTCTGTGAAACCTTTGGTTTGATTCTCTGGGAATATCACTGTAGTCATATATACCCTTGGAAAGCTACTAAAGGAACCTTCCATCAGGACGTCATGGCTTGAGCCCAAAAAAGGCGTAAAATTAACCCAACTCACTGTCTCAGACATTATAATTGGTGAAAATGAAGGCGTGAAACCCACCCTTAGACAATGCCCAAAACACCTCAACTGGTGATAACAACGGCATGAAATCAACCCACCACTCTGTCCAATACATCAAGACATCTTAATTGGTGAGTATGAAGGCATGAAACTAACCTACAAACTCTCTATCCAAAACGCCTTAATTAGTGAAAATGACGGCGTAAAATCAACCCATCAACTCTTTGTCCAAGACACCTCATTTTGTGGAAAGAAAGGAATGAAGCTAACCAACCAACTTTGTCCAAGACACCTCAATTGGTGAAAACTTTGGTGTGAAATCAACCCACAAACTCTTTGTCTAAGACACTTTAATCAGTGAAATTTAAAGAGTGAAATTAACCCATCTACTCTCTGTCCAAGACACCTAGATTGATGAAAAAGAAGGCATGAATTCGACCCCTTAACTTGCTGTCCAAGACAACTTAATTGGTAAAATTGAAGTCGTGAAATCAATCCACGAACTCTGTCCAAGAAACATTAATTAGTGAAAATGAAGTGGTTATGCACTATCCGAAAAAAGATAAAATCATCATAAGAAATATTGTCAGAAGATTATCTTGTCCGATGATGAAAGATAACTTATAGTTTCGAAGCAATTATTCATAGAACACCAACAATATTCTTTGAGCTAATTGCATGTTGAAAAAACTGATAAGCATATCAAAGTCATCATCTCCTACGCCTATTGACGTCCTTACCTTGGTTAGAATCCAAAAGTTGTCTCTATCTTGAACTTTCAATTCAATTACTCTCCTTGAGCTTTCAATTCAATTACTCTCCATTCATCATTTCCAACCTCATGCCTCATAGTCCTCAGCTATGTAGGTCTAGTGCCTTGTGGAGCCCAGTTAAACGTTTGGTGAACTAATCTCTCTTGGGTAGTGTGAAGTGCATGCCCAAACCATCTCCATATACCACTCTCCATGATCTCATCCACATATGGCACTCGAGTAATCTCTCTTATGGTTTCATTTCTAATCCTGTCCTGCCATTTAACTCCCAATATCCTTCTGAGGGCTTTGTTCTCAAATCTGCTAAATCTGTTGGAGATTGTTTCATTGCCATACCATGACTAATGTCCATACAGTAAAAGGTCTCACTAAACTTATATATAACCCGAGTTATTTGTAATTTTAGGCAATTTGATTTCCAAGTTTCACTTAACCTACCCATTGTCCGATTTTTTTTATTCTTTCACTAAATTATAATTCCTAAATACTTGAATGATTCTACCTCATTAATCCTTTTTCCTTCCAAGGATATTGCATCTTCCATTGCATATTTAGTTCACATCTTCTCTGTCTTTCTTCTATTTATTTTGAGCCCAATCTCCCATGATATTTCATGCATTTTGGGAAGGCAAGCATTGCAAATCCTGTGGTGTTCTACTAAGAAGGACAGCATCATCAGCATATTCTAAGCGAGGTAATATCCTATTACCAATCCAGACCATTCCTTCTCCAATCTCCAACTGCTGTATGCATTATAAAATCAGTGAGGAGGATAATCAACACAGGTGACAAGACATTACCTTGGAGTTTTCTGCTGTTCACTGGAAATCCATTTGATAATACTCCACTAACATTAACTTTGCCCTTGCTATGGTCATGAACTCACTTAATCAAATTCACATATTCAGGAGGAATTCCATATTAACGCAAGACTCTCCACAAAATTGGCATCAAAGGCTTTCTCATAGTCCACAAATACCACCAAAAGTGGATCTCTATATTCTACACATTGCTGTACATGTCTCAAAATGAAAATTTTATCAGTACAACTTCTACCTTTTCTAAATCCTGCTTGTTCATCTATCAGCTTTTCATCAATCTTTCTCTCTAGTCTCATTAGAATAAGCATACTATATATTTTCATGACAACTGATGCAATCAGTCAGGTCTCCCTTTTTATAATTATCACAAATATTCCCAAATTCATCAGGCTTTGCCTCTTCCTGCTACATTCCACAAAATAATCTTGTAAGTAGTCTGGGGGTTACTTCATTTTCAGTCAGTATCAACTTAGCAATTATTTCATTGTATCCAGGCGCTCCATCTCTTGAGTTTTTTTAATGAGAGCTTCGACTTCAAGCACACTGAATTTATTCATGGGTACAACAAAGTCTTCATCAGCTTCAGGTATATCAATAAAATTACTCCCTTCCTGTATCCTATTCATGACCTCACTAAAATGTTCCATCCAAAGTAACCTGTCTTCATCTTCTGTTGTTATAACAGTTCTATATTTTTTATGGGAATATGTGTCTTCTTTGGCCCCGTAGAGATTTCATTAATAATTCTATGAGCAATTCTTACACCATAGCCAATCCCTGAATTTATTGCTTTGACTCATCTACTTTTCTGTCTAAATAATCTCTCCAGTCATTCCTGACTTTATTTACCTCATTATTAATACTGGAATACTTAGCATGCTATACCTTGTAATTTTCATTACTTCCTCGAAAAATTTCAACAATCAGTTTATGTCTTTGCCTCCTTTTTATAGTATACCCCGTATCATTTGATATCCATGACTTTCTCCTTGTAACTGCATGTCGCAAAACTTTACTACCAAATGAATAACATATGTTCTTAATATCACACAATTCTTCATTAATTGTCTGCTCTTCGTCTCTTAAAGTCTCTAAGACTGCAAATCGATTCATACATTCAATTGCAAAGGTTTCTCGGTGCTCATCTTCTAGAAGCTTAGTTGTATGAAACTAAGGTATTCTATCTACATTTTTGTTGGGTGCTTTCAGTTTTAATTTCAGTGTGGCAACGAGGAGCTGGTGATCACTACCAATATTTGTACTTCTATAGCTTCTTACATGTCTCAAAGTCCCCCTTCTCTCTTTATTATTGGTTATGTGATCTATTTGATTTTTGTAATTGCCACATGGTGAAATTCATGTATATTTGTGGATGTCCATGTGCTGGAAAAAGAGTACCTCCAATGACACGATTGTTTGTTGCACAGAAACTTATCAAATGTGCTCCATTTTCATTTGCAACTTAACTAAGACCCTCAACACACTTCACATTCTCTATACCATGATTATTCCTTCCAACTTTAGCATTAAATTCCCCAATCACAGTTTTTAACTCTCTCTCTCTCTCTCTCTCTCTCTCTCTCTCTCTCTCTCTCTCTCTCTCTCTCTCTCTCTCTCTCTCTCTCTCTCTCCCTTCAGAGAAATCATTTATTGGTGCATAGCAAACTATAATACTAATTTTGCATTGTTGTTAATTAAACTTTGCAAGCAACAATCTACTATTTACAGCTTTCCACTCCGTTAATGCCTTTTCTGCTCTTGGTGTCATAATCACTCCTACCCCTTATTTCCCAACTCCATTTGTTCTTCCTCAGTAGATATATATATTCCCTTGGTCTAAGGTTTCCTTACCAATCCCCTTACAACGTGTTTCACTTAGGCCCAAGATATCCAAATAATATTTCAAAAATTCACTCTCCACTTACTGTAACTTCCCAACCTGATTCATGGTTCTAACATTACCATTACCAATTTTTTATTTTTCTTTAGTATTTATAAACCGGGAGATTCTTAGTAACTCGCTACGCCCGGGCCTGGGAGCCATTCTGTCCTCTTTTTCCATTGACTGACTAAATCCAAAGAGGATTCATTGGCTAGATTCATCATGAATGATAAACATTACTGTTAATAAACGTGGAATTAACAACATTGGTCGGCAATTTTGTCGATGAATTTCTCGAATATGAAAAGGCCGCTTCATAGTTTTTATGACCATTAAACAAACCCTTATTAAATTTTAAAGCGTATTCTTAAATTTCCATATTTCAAATATGAATCTGTGGGTGGAATTAATTTCAATGTTTTGATTATCTGTCTCGAATAAATAAAAAAAATTTAAGGGTCATATTTTTTATCAAGTCAACGGGATGGCCAATTAAGAGTTAAGAGTATATAGTATTCAAAGAATAAAACCCAAAAACTGAGGAGAGCAAATGTAAAGCCCTTAGCTCTTCAAATATCATCTCTCTCTCTCTCTCTCTCTCTCTCTCTCTCTCTCTCTCTCTCTCTCTCTCTCTCTCTCTCTCTCTCTCTCTCACCTTTAGTCGAAAATATAATACTTTTATCGGTGCATTTCACCGCCTTACAGAGAGTTCATCTAATGGAAAATTTATTTCCGCCCCCGCTGCGTCTTTGACTGTTATGACCTGTAGAAAAAACTACATTCCTTATCAAGACAGGGGATGCCTCCTATATATCACTATGATTGAAGTCAACTAATGATTCAGCCGTATTATTGAATAAGAGTTATCCATAAAAGCATTATCATTTGATTGCGTCCTATTACTGAATTGGAATCATTCATAAAATCCTTGGCGTCTTATTGCATCCTGTTACTAAATAAGATACTGAATAGGAGTCTTCATTAAAATTCTCGTTATCTGATTGCATCCTATTACTGAATAAGAGACATTCATAAAATCCTCGTCGTCTAATTGCATCCTATTACTATGTGAGAGTCATTTAAAGATTCCTCATCGTCTGATCGGGTCCTATTAAATTCCTTCATGAAATCCTCGTAATCTGATTGCATCCTATTACTTTAAAATATCTGTCGTCTGATCGGGTCCTGTTACTGAATAGGATTCATTCATAAAATCCTCGTCGTCTGATGCGTCCTATTACTAAATAAGAGTCATTTATAAAATCCTACTGCTGAATAAGAGTCATTCATAATATCCTCGTCGTCTGATTGCATCCTATTACTGAATAAGAGTCATTTGAAAAATTCTCGCCGTCTGATTGCGTCCTATTACTGAATAAGAGTCATTCATAAAATCCTCATCGTCTGATTGCGTCCTATTACTGAAAAAGAGTCATTTATAAAATCCTCGTCGTCTGATTGCATCCTATTACTGAATAAGAGTCATTTAAAAAATTCTCGTCGTCTGATTGCGTCCTATTACTGAATAAGAGTCATTCATAAAATCCTCATCGACTGATTGCATCCTATTACTGAATAAGAGTCATTTATAAAATCCTCGTCGTCTGATTGCATCCTATTACTGAATAAGAGTCATTCATAAAATCCTCATCGTCTGATTGCGTCCTATTACTGAAAAAGAGTCATTTATAAAATCCTCGTCGTCTGATTGCATCCTATTACTGAATAAGAGTCATTTAAAAAATTCTCGTCGTCTGATTGCGTCCTATTACTGAATAAGAGTCATTCATAAATCCTCATCGACTGATTGCATCCTATTACTGAATAAGAGTCATTTATAAAATCCTCGTCGTCTGATTGCATCCTATTACTGAATAAGAGTCATTCATAAAATCCTCATCGTCTGATTGCGTCCTATTACTGAAAAAGTGTCATTTATAAAATCCTCGTCGTCTGATTGCATCCTATTACTAAATAAGAGTCATTTAAAAAATTCTCGTCGTCTGATTGCGTCCTATTACTGAATAAGTGTCATTTAAAAAATTCTCATCGTCTGATTGCATCCTATTACTGAATAAGAGTCATTTACAAAATTCTCGTCGTCTGATTGCGTCCTATTACTGAATAAGAGTCATTCATAAAATCCTCATCGTCTGATTGCATCCTATTACTGAATAAGAGTCATTTAAAAAATTCTCGTCGTCTGATTGCGTCCTATTACTGAATAAGAGTCATTCATAAAATCCTCATCGTCTGATTGCGTCCTATTACTGAAAAAGAGTCATTTATAAAATCCTCGTCGTCTGATTGCATCCTATTACGGAATAAGAGTCATTTAAAAAATCCTCGTCGTCTGATTGCATCCTATTACTGAATAAGAGTCATTCATAAAATCCTCATCGTCTGATTGCATCCTATTACTGAATAAGAGTCATTTAAAAAATTCTCGTCGTATGATTGCGTCCTATTACTGAAAAAGAGTCATTTATAAAATCCTCGTCGTCTGATTGCATCCTATTACTGAATAAGAGTCATTTAAAAAATCCTCGTCGTCTGATTGCATCCTATTACTGAATAAGAGTCATTCATAAAATCCTCATCGTCTGATTGCATCCTATTACTGAATAAGAGTCATTTAAAAAATTCTCGTCGTCTGATTGCGTCCTATTACTGAATAAGAGTCATTCATAAAATCCTCATCGTCTGATTGCATCCTATTACTGAATGAGAGTCATTTATAAAATCCTCGTCGTCTGATTGCATCCTATTACTGAATAAGAGTCATTCATAAAATCCTCATCATCTGATTGCGTCCTATTACTGAAAAAGAGTCATTTATAAATTCCTTGTCGTCTGATTGCATCCTATTACTGAATAAGAGTCATTTAAAAAATTCTCGTCGTCTGATTGCGTCCTATTACTGAATAAGAGTCATTTAAAAAATTATCGTCGTCTGATTGCGTCCTATTACTGAATAAGAGTCATTCATAAAATCCTCATCGTCTGATTGCGTCCTATTACTGAATAAGAGTCATTCATAAAATCCTCATCATCTGATTGCGTCCTATTACTGAAAAAGAGTCATTTATAAATTCCTCGTCGTCTGATTGCATCCTATTACTGAATAAGAGTCATTTAAAAAATTCTCGTCGTCTGATTGCGTCCTATTACTGAAAAAGAGTCATTCATAAAATCCTCATCGTCTGATTGTATCCTATTACTGAATGAGAGTCATTTATAAAATCCTCGTCGTCTGATTGCATCCTATTACTGAATAAGAGTCATTCATAAAATCCTCATCGTCTGATTGCATCCTATTACTGAATAAGAGTCATTCATAAAATCCTCATCGTCTGATTGCATCCTATTACTGAATAAGAGTCATTTAAAAAATTTTCGTCGTCTGATTGCGTCCTATTACTGAATAAGAGTCATTCATAAAATCCTCATCGTCTGATAGCATCCTATTACTGAATGAGAGTCATTTATAAAATCCTCGTCGTCTGATTGCATCCTATTACTGAATAAGAGTCATTCATAAAATCCTCATCATCTGATTGCGTCCTATTACTGAAAAAGAGTCATTTATAAATTCCTCGTCGTCTGATTGCATCCTATTACTGAATAAGAGTCATTTAAAAAATTCTCGTCGTCTGATTGCGTCCTATTACTGAATAAGAGTCATTTAAAAAATTCTCGTCGTCTGATTGCGTCCTATTACTGAATAAGAGTCATTCATAAAATCCTCATCGTCTGATTGCGTCCTATTACTGAAAAAGAGTCATTCATAAAATCCTCATCATCTGATTGCGTCCTATTACTGAAAAAGAGTCATTTATAAATTCCTCGTCGTCTGATTGCATCCTATTACTGAATAAGAGTCATTTAAAAAATTCTCGTCGTCTGATTGCGTCCTATTACTGAATAAGAGTCATTTAAAAAATTCTCGTCGTCTGATTGCGTCCTATTACTGAATAAGAGTCATTCATAAAATCCTCATCGTCTGATTGCGTCCTATTACTGAATAAGAGTCATTCATAAAATCCTCATCATCTGATTGCGTCCTATTACTGAAAAAGAGTCATTTATAAATTCCTCGTCGTCTGATTGCATCCTATTACTGAATAAGAGTCATTTAAAAAATTCTCGTCGTCTGATTGCGTCCTATTACTGAATAAGAGTCATTCATAAAATCCTCATCGTCTGATTGCATCCTATTACTGAATGAGAGTCATTTATAAAATCCTCGTCGTCTGATTGCATCCTATTACTGAATAAGAGTCATTCATAAAATCCTCATCATCTGATTGCGTCCTATTACTGAAAAAGAGTCATTTATAAAATCCTCGTCGTCTGATTGCATCCTATTACTGAATAAGAGTCATTCATAAAATCCTCATCGTCTGATTGCATCCTATTACTGAATAAGAGTCATTTAAAAAATTTCTTGTCGTCTGATTGCGTCCTATTACTGAATAAGAGTCATTCATAAAATCCTCGTCGTCTGATTGCATCCTATTACTCAATAAGGCTCATTTAAAAAATCCTTGTCGTCTGATTGCATCTTATTACTGAATAGGTCATTCATAAAATTCTCACCGTAAGATTACGTCCTATTACTGAATAAGAGTCATTCAAAAAATTCTCGTCGTCTGATAGCGTCTTATTACTGAATAGGTTTCATTCATAAAATCCTCGTCGTCTGATTGTGTCCTATTACTGAATAAATCATTTAAAAAATCCTTGCCGTCGGATTGCCTCCTATTATTGAATACGAACAGTTCATAAAATCATCGTGTTTTGATTGGTTCCTATTACTGAATACAAGTCGTTTCTGAAATCATCGTCGTTCGAATGCTTCGAATTACTGAACACAAGTCGTTCATAAAGCCATCGTCATTTCATCGCTTCCTGTTACTGAATATGTCATAAAATCATCGTAGTTTTATTGCTTCCTTTAACTGAATAGTAGTAGATCATAAAATCATCATCGTTTTATTGCTTCCTATTACGGAATAGGAGTGTCATGAAATTATAGTCGTTTGACATAATGCTTAAATTAGTTAAATTTTTGAAATATTATAAGTTCTTTTTTTTTGTACTAGTTACGGTTCATAATTGAATGTGCTATGTATTTCTTTTTTTTTTATACCTAAAATATTTCCGTTCTGAATATTTTAATTGAAATTTCAACTATTAATAGTTAGCACTAAAAATGAGTTTCTATCGAGGAGTATATTCCCCTCTATATATGCTCAATATGAGTGGGACAAAAAGGTGAAAGCTGCCTAGAAAAATTACTAAAGGTTAAATTGAAGGTGGGGGAAGCCCTAAAGAGTGAGAATTGTATGGACGACTCTGACTGTTTGTAGAGTTTGCCATAGATAACGAGATGGAACGAATGACAATAAAAGAGGAAAAGGGTATGTTAATGTAGGCTATTAATTGGAAGATGGGGTGATATAGAAATGAATTCTTACAAGAGATTTTAGAATGGAAGATAAAGTTTGTTTTTACCCAATTCATAAATCAATCAAGTTGAAATGTGAATATGATTTTATGTATATATCTGTTTGCCTACTTTAATACTCTTTTCTCTATCAACATTTTGAATTAATTTGAATTGCCATTGAAAGTAAGGAAGCAACATTTAATTTTCTTTTAAAATAAATTTGTAAATAAAGGTTTTTTTTTGCGTGTTTCCTTTTATATTCATTTCCCATTTCAATGTTTTGAATGAATTTGATGTGTCATTAAAAGTAAAGAAGCAACATTTAATTTCCTCTGATTTTGTGTATGTATCTGTTTGTCTACATCCATGTGTGTAATTTTAGTGCATGTTTTAAAAAACCATTAATCGAAAAGGATTCATATTTTCTTTTTCTCTTATAGATGAGAATGTTTGCTTTCCAAGAGACTAATTCCTTCCCTGAACCATTCCTTCCACGTCTCCTGAAATATGACATGACTCCGGGTGAACCCGGTAGGATATTTAAAAGTTTGTTTATGAGATTTTTAATGGGATCAGCCAAGTGTGTCTTTACCTAAATCAGAGGATATTAGCTTCGGCGATAGATGAGGTTGGGGACGAAAAGATATGCAAGGAAGAGGGAGAATAATAAGGAGGTGGAAGACGAAGGGAGAGAGTCAAAGATTGAAGTTGAAAGAAACAAAAAAAGCGAGAGTGATACGAGGAAAATTGCTATCATTTAGCGCTATCCTCAGTATGCCAAGTTGAATTATTTTTTTAGCATCCATGAACAACTTTCATATTTCATTATCATAATTTTATGTTGGTCCTTTTCTGGGTACTGATTTTGATTACACACGAGTCCCGTTAAATTGCAGTTTTCCTCTTTCAAGAAATGTCTCCGGATTGATTTTTTAAAAGACACCAATCTTATACAGCATAAAATATTTGGGAGTCCTAACAGTTAATTGGAGCGTAATATTAATTTTGGACCAGAAAAAGATATCCAAATCTGATCTACAAACTCAGAGTTCAATTAATTTATCGTTTTTCTTTAGAGGACAAAATGAAAAGGGGTTATATTGAAGACGGTACCGTGCGACAATCATTACACATTTGTCACTTAATCAATAAATAGTCTGAGGTTGAAATGCTAGCAAGGTGACTTGCACTGAGTGAACCGTAGTTATAACCTCGCTCAGGACTGTCAGATTACACTGAAACTTATTGGGTGCTTAACATTTTCAAAAACAAAAAAGTTTGAGTTAATTAAGGCAGTCTCATTGTAACATCCAATAACATGAATTATATAATACCCATTGAAACAAAGCCAAGAAGTTAAAAATACAATTGTAAAATACTAATAAACACTTAAGTGAAAAGGCCTATATTCCACTGTAATTCATGTCTGAGCCCTTTGTCCTGCAGCGGACTATAAATGGCTGCATTGGTTGTTGTGTGATATATATATATATATATATATATATATATATATATATATATATATATATATATATATATATATATATATATATATACATATGTATATATATATATAACAATACGAACATATAGGCATTCCTTCAATAAAAAAAAAAACTTCAAAAGTAGATTCCCGTACTCTAATAAAAGATCGTGGCTTTTCAAAAAACAAGATCCGGTTAAACTTGAAATGAAAGATGTATTGAACTGTAGTTTTTATGGAAGGAATTCTGTCAGCTTATTGTTATTATTATTACGAGCCAAGATACAACCGTTTCTGGAAAAGCATTCTGCTATGAGCATTATGAGGGCTCCAAAAGCGAAAATATCCCAGTGAGGAAAGGAAATATGGAAACAGATAGAATAATGTGCCTGAGTGTACCCTCAAGCAAGAGAACTCTAACCCAATACAGTTAAAAGTTTTGAGATAACCCTAAATCTGACCCCATCCCAACTTTGCTATGACAATGTTAATGGTTTGGTAAGAGAAAATAAGAGAAGTCTGGCGAGTTAAATCTGAGAAAATGGAATCAGGAACAAATACATCCAAACAAGCTCAGATGAGAAACAAAATATATTTTCTCTTACGAACCACA
>NC_090736.1:56216567-56221567 GCF_036898095.1 Palaemon carinicauda | reverse complement strand
CTAAACAGCAGCTTGTATATTTACCAAGAGTCTTATGACTAGCTTCACAGTACAGCTGGTTTCATTAATTCTGGATCATTTCAAAGGAGGGTAAAGAGACGTCTGTCTGCTGTATAATGTAGCAGGTAATGTTGTACTTAGCAAAACAGAAACTGTTGGCAATGCTGCCCATAAAACATAGTTGCTTAGCTTGTAAACATTTAGTGCTGTATAGAAAAATCATTTTAGTTGCTTAACTGGACTTTGTAATATTAATAAAAATGCTCTTGATGATGCTCAGCGACTATTTTACAGACAACGTTACCAATAGATTATATATTGATAAACAAAGCGTTACCTGCTACAATGTACCGCTGTTAGACATCTCCTTAGCTTCCTATGAAATGTAGCGGAATTTACGAAGCCAACTGTACCACTCGCTATGTAAGTCCTTAAAACTCTACTTGTGAGATTTACGGTGATTTATCATATGGAAATAGGGAACAGCGTCTTAATTAGTGATGAAAGCAGTTTAATTCAAAATCCATTTTTTACGAAATTGCACGACTATTGAAAGCCTTAAACAAACTGCTGCCGATTTGATTGGTGGGTTTTAGGTCATATGGTCAATTGGAAATGTCTATACCTGGTGTTCTGCCGGACGGAAGTTCACTACTCAAGCTCAATAGTTTCTTTAGTCTTTGCAACCTCACCATCCTTGTAAGGTAAGGATGGGGGATTTGGGGGACCCTATAGGTCTTACCGGCTGAGTCATCAGCAGCCATTGCCTTCTCCTCCCAGGTCCTAGCTTGGGTGGATAGAGGGCTTAGGTGCTGATCATTTGTATATATGATCAGTCTCTAGGGCATCATTCTGCGTAGTTAGGGCACTATCATTGTCCCTTGCCTCTCCCATTCATGAGCATCCTTTAAACCTAGAAATCTGGGCAGTTGCACTATGGAGTTGATGTTAAAAGAGGTAAGCAAACAACACAGAAGAAAAAATGCGGGTAAAGAGATATAGAAAAAGGCTGAAAAAAAGTATTACTGTACAGTATAATAAAACCAAGTTGCTGTATTATTCATCAACTTGCTTGAAAATCAGTCCTATTTTTTTCATTTAGGAGCATTGAACAAATAAAGCGAACTTGCACAAACGCGTATGTGTACAAACTTTATATTTAATTTTTCTAGTATATATATCATCATCATATCTTATCTCACCACTCGTGTATCCAATGGAGGGCTTTGTCATTTACTTCCTGTAGGTCTACATTAGAACATATAGGTCCCTGTGGGTGTTCCCTATTTAAACTAAACCAACTACTACAATACGCACTGCACTCGTACACACACACACACACACACACACACACACACACACACATATATATATATATATATATATATATATATATATATATATATATATATATATATATATAGGTGCTATTTTAGTATGCTATCTACCGTCGATTTCTATTATAGTATGGTATCTACCACAAAGTATGTTATCTACCGTCAATGTTAATCCCCCTGTTTGATGAGGATTATCAAACGAATTACTTACCACCAGTATGTTATCCTCATTGGACTTTAATGATAGTTTATCAATATTTATTGGCAGGACAACATGGGTGCATAATTATAAGCAGTTTGTAGGGAAACTTTTATTACAAATTATTCAAAGCTCATCATACAACAATGTTGTAAGTTATTCAAATGAAAAATCAAATATTACAAAACTGAAAGAAAATAATCTAAAAAAAAATTAAATAACAAATTTATTCTACTACTGCTTGTAAACATATCTTACATCATTCAAGAAATCAGGAAATAGATCGTCGCCTTTTCTCAGAACTTTCCAACAGTAATGATCTAAATGGGATTGTGAATGCTGATGAGGTACTCCTCTCTTCTTTTTCAGTATATCAATCTTGGCATCCAGCCATGATCGCTCAATAGACTGAGTATGTGCTCTTGAATTTGGGCCCACATAATTCTGTTGATGGTTCACGGTTTTGTGCTCATACCCGAGATTCCTTAAGCACATGTATGCTGGTCATTCATCGGAATTGATTACAGATCCAAATTGGCACTCACGTTGTATGATAGGGATCAACGTTTCCTTATCTCTTCTTTCAACTAAAAGTACCTGCAATCAAGTCCATTTTTCAATCCAAAAACCAAGGTCCATCGATGCGAGCGCCATAGTTCTTCTTATTAACAGGTTCAGCATCAGAATCTTCAGATCTCGGGGGATGGTCACCAGCCAACAATCGACCACGGTTATACTTACGACGACCAGCAAATCGAGTCTCAGTGATGGTAGGTATCATACTATAGTCAGAAAGGGGTGGTAGATAGCAAAATCGGCGGTAGATAGCATACTATAATAGCACCTATATATATATATATATATATATATATATATATATATATATATATATATATATAAAATATATATGTGTATATATATATATATATATATATATATATATATATATATATATATATATATATATATATATACATATCCCAAGCCTTTCATAGAAAATATTTAGAAGTATATGTTAGATTTATACAGTGAGATTACTGGCCTTTTTAAGAGTATTATGACTTATAAATTGTTGTTCAAGATCACTGGACTCGTACAGGTGACGTATCTTAAGTCTTATGGGTGATGTGTCTTAAGTTGTATGGGTGACAGTATCCTTCCATCACAGTGGAGGTTTCCACAAATTTAGTAGATTCACCATATTAACAGAGCAACAATGCCTTACTCGTTCAGCGAGAATTTCGGTACCACTCACAACAATAGGTACTCATCTGAGAGGATTTCAATCTGCAAGTGTATTCACAACCTTTTTGTAATAAAGTATGCTGTGAGCGAAGGTGTACTTTAACCCGGTAAAATAAAAGTTCAAGATGGCTAGGTATATGAGGTTTAACACAACAGACACTGCTGCTACAGGAGATGAAAACGAAGGAGCAATAGGATTAAGTGGTGTCGACAGAGCATACACAAGAACAACAAATGCAGGGCTTAGAAAATAGGTTAAGTAACCTAACAGAGTTAATAAATAGAGTATTAGTTGAATGGGAAGAGGAGCAGCGCGCAGCCACATCATCCTTGACGTACATGAACAACATTCAAACACCCACATGCACAACTGCATTAAGATACTTAAAATGTCATAATTTGAGAAGTGTCTGACCTCCACGCAAGTGTTAGGCCTTATGACGATCAACGGCCTATTAAAGGGTTTCAATTGATCAAAGTGTTTTTGAGATCCTTTGAAGTAGCCACATAAGGGTGGTCAGAAAGCAAAAAAGCAATACAATTAATTAGATTGGTCAAATACGCTCCAGCAATGCAAGTATCGTGTTGGCCACAAGACAGTTTGAGATGTCATACTAAAGTAAAGCAACGTTTAATAGAGAAATATGCCTTGCCCAATGGTAGAAAAGGTGATATGAAAAAAAATTATCAACCAAAAATTTGAGTGGATGAGTAAATTCTGAGTTTTGCAAGACGTATTTTTCAAGATTGTGACTCCTTTCCTACTCAGAGTGCCAATCACCCAGAGGGTGATAAGAAAGCGATAGCCTATAAGCACATTTGCAGGTTAGTAAGCCCATATCTATGTGGCTATTTGTTCAACTCGTTAGCAGAAGTAGTGATGGCGTTACAAAACATCCTAGAGAGATTGACAGAAGAAAATGTGATGGAGAACAGTCCTCCCGATTCCAGACAGGTGGCATCCATGCGGGGGAGGGGAGAGCTAAGTCAACAGGGGAGATGACTCATCAGTGTTGGCAGTGTGCGGGAAAGGGGCACCAACAAGTGGAGGGCCCCACACAGGGATCTCCCCACTGTTATACCTGTTAAGCCTATGGTCATCTATCTCGAGATTGCCCCACAAAAACACCGAGTGCGGGCAGGCTGTGATACACCACCCCCAGCCCAATATCTGAGGAAGAGGAAGCAGAGGAAAGGGGGAGACAAGGGAGACCAACAGGACCCCTAAAGGACGCAGCACTAGTCGACAAAGCAGCAAGTATGAGCATTCTCGGTACAATGGATCAGGGAACCAACGGCCATGCAGCCAGCAGGAACTGGAACCTCCTTCGGTACCCCCAACCTCACCCCCGAAGCACTAGAGACAGCAGCAGGGGGTAACGGGATTGCAAGTGAGGTCATTAGCCCGTGTCGCCCATATCAGAATCCAAACTTGGCAGTTCGGGGTCTTAGCAATCAGGATAGATCTGCCAGATAAATCTATCAGAGCGCACATCGACACAGGAGCCGCCGTTTTGCTTCTAGAACAAAGAGGCTCCTTGAACTCACCCCAGTCAGCAACACCCATAATCCTCGACACTCCAGGTGGAAATAAACTACAGGCAAAACATGACAGTCAACTTTCAGGTGGAATCGGTGAAGTTTGCACAACTTACCTACCTTCGGTATTCCAGATATCCAGGGTATGCTTGGTCTTGACTTTATTAGGAAAAACAAAATATACATTTGATGGGAAAGAAACAGCGTAACAGTTATGGTAGGAGGGTGCATTCTACCGATAGAAATAAACAGAGTAACAGATATGGTAGGAGGGTGCATTCTGCTGATAGAAAGTCATGAGAGAGTTTAAGTGCCTGTGTGGGAAGGGAGAGAAAAGTGGGTAAGGTGATGGCCGTACCTGAAAAAGGAGAAATATTGCCTCCCCAGGTGCATACGAGCATAACAGTGACACCGTCTCAGCCACTCCCAGAGGGAACAAATGTCATTGATAAAGCACGTGAAAAATGGGAACACGTAGCCTTAGAGGGCTTGTCAGGAATAAATAAGAACAAGCAAATATTACAATAGTTAATTTTACAAATAAAAGAGTTGTGTTAGGAAGTTAAGAATTTATGTTAAATTACTAATAACAGGATCACGGAGCCATGACTCCAGCCCGCACAGACGAACGCACTCACAAAATGATTAGGCAAGCCCCAAAAAAATGTCTGCCAGAATAT
>NC_090736.1:56194067-56204067 GCF_036898095.1 Palaemon carinicauda | reverse complement strand
CCCGTGACGTGCCGAAGCGGCGACAAAGCCGCCCACCACCCACCAATCGCTCGCGCCCCAACGAACGACTTCTACAGCCAATTACTACCTCCCATCCGCCGCAGTTTTGCTACTACCACTTCAGATTCGGGGCAACCGCGAAGAAATGTGCCAAGGATTGCCAGTGGCCAAAAAAAACGTGTAAGTAGGCCATCGCTTGTGGCGGTGGCCTCCCATGTTTCTAATCTTTTCTTTTTACAGGATGCAGGAACGGGCGTGCGTTTTTTGGTAGACTCGAGTGCTTGTCGTTCTCTTTTGCCAAGGAAACTCTTCAAGGCACGACGTAGTCTGTCTACATCTGCCGACGTCCGCTTGGTAGCTGCCAACAGATCTGCGATGCCCACCTACGGTTACGAGAACCTCACATTATCGTTCGGAAACGGTAAATTCAATTGGAAGTTTCTCGGTGCTGACGTCACAATGCCAATCCTCGGTGCGGATTTCCTCTCTCATTTCCACCTTCTGGTCGATGTCGCCCACCGACGATTGGTCAACGCAGACTCGTACTTGTTGACACCTCTTCAACCCGCCCCCTCTAACCTCGTTCTCCACATCAGCGCACCCACGGATGCCTACGCCCACCTCCTCATGTCGTACCCGGAAGTTTTCCGTCCAGAACTTCGCCAAACGCCCACGGTTCCTGCCAAGCACGGTATTTATCACCATATCAAGACGACGGGACCCCCAGTCTTCGCAAAATTCAGACGTCTGGCACCGGAACGATTGGCAGCCGCCAAACAGACATTCGCCGAAATGGAGAAAATGGGCTTTTGCCAAAAGGCCTCCAGCCCATGGTCGTCACAATTACACATCGTTCTGAAGAAAGACGGCTCCCTCCGTCCGTGCGGGGATTACAGACGCCTGAACATGCAAACAGATCCGGATCACTACCCCCTCCCAAACATTGCCGATGTGACCTCCTACCTGCACAAAGCGAAGGTTTTCTCTACGCTCGACCTCCCGAAGGGGTATTATCAGGTGCCTATGAACCCAGAAGACATCCCCAAGACCGCCATCACCACTCCGTTTGGTATATACACCTTCAATTACTCCTGTTTTGGCCTTCGTAATGCTGGGGCAACGTTTCAACGTCTCATGGATGGCATCTTAGGGGACCTCCCTTTCTGTGTATGTTATGTGGACGACATACTTGTGTTCTCCTCCTCAAAATAGGAACACCTCCGTCACCTGCGCATCGTGCTCGACCGCCTGCAACAAAACGCCCTTGTAGTCCGGTACGACAAGTGTACCTTTGGCGCCAACGAAGTGTCGTTCTTAAGGCACCGTATCACTCCTGAAGGAGTCCATCCCCTCCCTGAGAAGGTAGCAGCCGTTCAGAACTTCCCCCCGCCCTCGATCGTCAAAGCTCTGCAGGAATTCTTGGGCATGATCAACTATTATCCCCGTTTTCTGCCAGCCATTGCCGCCACTCTTGCTCCCCTCTACGCCTCCCTCAAGGGCAAGCCAAAGGACCTGAAGTGGGGTCCCCTTCAAGAAGCAGCCTTCTGCAATGCAAAGAAGGCCCTATCAACTGCTGCGGCTCTCACTTTTCCTATCCCACACGCCCCTCTCCTTCTCTCCACCGATGCCAGCGACGTCGCTATTGGTGTAGTACTCGAGCAGGTGGTCAAAGGCTCGCCCCGCCCATTGGCCTTCTTCAGCAGAAAACTGTCCAAGGCAGAATCGGGTTATTCTACCTTCGATCGAGAATTGCTGGCGGTGCACTTGGCTGTCCGTCACTTTCGCCATTTCTTAGAAGGTGCGCCCTTCATCATTCACACAGACCACATGCCTCTGGTGCACGCCTTCACTCGACAGACTGATGCCTGGTCCGCCCGTCAACGCCGACATCTCTCCGCCGTGGCTGAATAAAATTGCACCCTCCAATACGTCCCTGGGAAAATGAATCCCGTTGCCGATGCCCTGTCAAGAAACACGTTGGCTGCCGTTCAACTGGGATTGGATTACAACGCCCTGGCTGAAGCCCAACGACAGGATCCAGAGTATCAAGCTTGTAGGACATCCTGCACGTCCCTCCGTTTGGAAGATTTTCCCCTCGAAGACTCCAACACCACCCTCCTTTGTGACGTCAGTACTGGTAGACCGCGACCTTGGATTCCTGCTCCCATGCGCTGACAGGTGTTTGATTTCATTCACGGCCTTTCACATCCCTCGTGCCGTTCTACTGCACAGCTGCTGAAGGCAAAGTTCATTTGGCACAGCATTTCTAAGGATGCTAAGGATTGGGTCCGCGCCTGTACTTCTTGCCAAACTTCCATAGTACATCTACACACGGATTCAGGAGTGGGCACCTTCCCTCAACCTCAGCGTCGTTTCGCACACATTCACGTCGACGTTGTAGGCCCCCTACCCACATCACAAGGACATCGTTACCTGTTTACCGTCATCGACCGCTCCACTCGTTGGCCTGAAGCCATTCCCATGGAAACTGCAACGTCCGCCTCTTGTACATCTGCCTTACTCTCTGGATGGATTTCAAGATTCGGTATCCCTGAGCATATTACTTCTGACAGGGGAACCACTTTCACCTCTCAATTGTGGACGTCATTAGCGAATCTCCTGGGCATCACCCTACATCAGACAATGGCCTACAACCCCGCTGCCAATGGAATGGTTGAACGTTTTCATCGCACCCTCAAAGCAGCTTTGATGTCTCGCTGCAAGGATTGCAACTGGTTTACACAGCTTCCCTGGGTTCTCCTGGGACTAAGGACCACTCCTAAAGACGCCCTCGACGTCTCGGCAGCTGAAATGGTGTATGGCGACCCGTTGGTCGTCCCTGCCGAATTTTTTCCTTCTACAACCTCCTCTGACGATCTCCAGCGCATACGTCACGTCGTGGGAAAATTTACTCCGTGCCGCCAGACTTACAAGCCCCCAGCGAAGCATCACATACCAACGGACTTGCACTCTGCAACGCACGTGTTCCTGCGCAACGACACTAGCAAGCCACCATTAACGCCCCCTTACACGGGCCCTTTCCTTGTGATCCGACGCAGTCCGAAAGCATTCCTACTAAACATTCGGGGCAAAGAAGACTGGGTCTCCATTGATCGTCTAAAACCTGCTTATCTTCTGCCAGATGACCCGCCTACAGTTCGCCTCTCTAGATCAGGGCGCCCTATTTAACATGTACAGTATGTCATTTTTAGGGGGGGAGCCATGTACCAACCGTGTGTCACACAATTGTACATAATTATTTTGTATATATTATGCTTGTATCTGCGCTCTTCCCTCGCACTAAAAAGAACCTGAATGATCATGTCTCCGGTTTTGCTCTGAACATTGTCTGTCTCTCGAACATGTTATGTCCTGTTGCCTTGAGGTTTTGTATATAAAGAAGAGTGTTCCTTAATAAAAATAAGTTGATTGCATCCTGCCTTTGAGTTCACAACTCCTCTCTCGGCCCGCCATAAAAGAAAACACGTCGAATGTGAATTACGTCATGAAATGACTTCCCCATTTAACACCATCTTCAACGAAGCAGGTTAACAACCAGACAAAGTCATCATTAATTGATCCCATTATGCATTGTGTACAATGCATTAATGCAATGTGCCACATTGTTGCATACATAAAAGGATTCCATCGACCCAGTGTGGTTAAAATTGCATGCATCTTTAGCATAACTCTTTGCCTCTGCAAATGGTTATTATGCTGCCCTTCTCTGCTGCTAGTTTGCCAGGGGCCTTTTTTTAGGCTGAAGGTCACTTCCTGGAAATGAAAATGGATATGGTCAAAGATAAACTCCTCGTGTTTTGTTGGTGCTGTGTTCTTCATTATCAAATGATATCTAGAAGGTCCATTAGAGGTATAACTTAGCTTTAATGAATCAATGTAATAGTCGGTTTTATTGTATCTTATCACGCCAGACTAACCTCTGTGTTAATCATTTCGCTATTAAAAAGAATGAAATTAAATAAGGAATTTGCTTTCTATCCCACTGCGAGGATATTAGAATAATGACGGTGGAGTCATATTCTGAATTTTTAATAATGGCAAGAAAAAGGTCAGAGTAAAATTCTGTGTCAAACAATACTAAATCAAATGTTTAATTTTGTGAAAAAAAAAATATAAAACAATATGAATTCGACATTGCGAGTTTGCATTCTAAGACATTATGAGTTTTAAATAACTAACTGTAAAACATCAGAGAATAATCACACATAAAATAATAAACCAAATTCTTAATATTACCATTCTGAGATATCTTCTGAATCTTAAATCATGAAAACGAAAAGGTCAGCGAAAAATCACATATAAAACACTATACCATCCCTTAATTTTGTTAAAAAAAAATCTAATAAATTATAATTCCGAAAGTACCATTTTACACTATTTCTATTAATGTCCTAAATAATCATTAATTTCATGACCTTTATACTTTGGTAATTTTACATTCACATTCAATATACCATTCCATTCATCATCATCATCATCATCACCTCCTCCTCCTACGCCTACAGTACAATACCGTAATTTGCGTTTAATATCCCGTCAAATAATAAGCTCTGTTCAACGGAAACTGATACAGCTTATTCATTCTCCTATAACTCCCTCCTTATCGCTTGGCCTCGGTACAAGAATCTATTCCGCAAATCTATTCCGAAAATCTCGACTATTCAGCCGACTATTCACGCGCCATGGGAGCGGGGAGAGGGGGGAAAACAAACGGCTTGCCCTGTAAATCTGTTAATTAGCTGAAATATGTAATGGCGAACCTCGAACAACTATCAGCGGAGTTGCTGATATAAGTGACCTTTAGGGAAGGTGATTCTGATGACGTTTCGGGTGATAATAAAAATGAGAGTTCGACAAACGTCAGGTCAATGCCGTTGATGAAGCTTAGTTTTATGCATCGACTTGATCTTATTTCGTTATCGCTGATTTCATTTTTACTGCCGTTGTCACTATGTAAAATGAATAGTGTTTTATATATATATATATATATATATATATATATATATATATATATATATATATATATATATATATATATACATATATATATATATATATATATATATATATATATATATGTATATATATATATATATATATATATATATATATATATATATATATATATATACACGCACACATATATGTCTATATATGTGTGTATATATATATATATATATATATATATATATATATATATATATGTCGATATATATATATATACATATATATATATATATATATATATATATATATATATATATATATATATATATATATAATCACAGCAAGACGCCTTTATTTAAAGAATAGGATATGAAAACAACAACAACAACAATTACTGAATAGCTTTGCCAATTGTGAAAAAAAAATTGTCACTCGTTCCAAAAACGTTAATAATTATTAACGTTTAGGTGCAGTACTTTCAGTTTTACATTCTTCAATAAATCCATTACAATGAAGTCAGTTTTCAGTCACAGAAGTAAAAGGAAGTTTTCTGATAATGGATATTTGTTAATTTCTAATGAATTCAGTAAAACACAAGAGATGCCAAGCAAGAATACACACAAGATTTGGAAATGCAATTAATTTCTTAAATACTCCTAAATGACTCTTCACCGTTAAAAGCGGAAGTGGAAAGGACCACTGCATAAAATAAAACCCGAACTGAAGAGATGATGGAAAACCCAAGTGTAGTGATTAATGTAGCTTTGCGGTAAAAAGATCACGGACATGTTCTTCTGTTCTTAAAGAAAACTATTCGAAGGAAACTGAATCAAATTAGTGCTAATCCACCAAACCCAATTGACCTTCATCGGAGCCAATCCAGGAGGAAGGTTTCTTATTAAAGACAGTAATCCCGGTGAAGACAGCATTGGAGATTGGGTGGAACTTCAAAAGTTCAAATTTGCAGCGAATGTTTTTATGTTGAACAGGCTGACATCACTCTCTTTTTATAGATTTATATATCAAAGATTTATTTTAATGTCGTTACTGTTTAAAAAATGTGTTATCTTAATTGGTAATTATCTCTTGTAGGTTATTTATTCCCTTATTTCCTTTCTTCCCTGGGCTATTTTTCCCTATTGGAGCCTTTGGGCTTGGAGCATCCTGTTTTTCCAACTAGGGTTGTAGCTTACGTAATAATAATAATAATAATAATAATAATAATAATAACATTAATAATAATAATGATAATAATAATAATAATAATAATAATAATAATAATAATAATAATAATAATAATAGAAATTAGTTGCAACAACTGGTTTCAGCAGAAGTTTAATGAGTAGATGGAACTTTTAAGATTGCTCACAAACTATTTTTTTTCAGGCGTATATTGTAATGGCTGAAAGTGCAGAGGTGTCATTCTAGTACTTTATGGTTTTTTTACTTAACAAACAGAAAGTTACATATTCAGAGATATTTGAAATGATAAAAGAGGTGAGCCCACCGTAAACCCGAAATCAATTGTATGTGATTTTGAAATTGCAGCATTTTTGCATTCAAGGACATTTTTTTCCTGAAGTCTTTCTCCTTGGGTGTGGGTTCTCATTATAATAACGACAGCCGGTTTTCATTTCCAAGTTAATACTGGTTCTTGCATTTGTACCTCTCAAACCTATATATTCCTATTTTGATGCCTTAGCTGACGAATTAATTATCCACAGACCATACGCCAATCTTGAATTGGCTCGAAGACAATTATATAGCCTACAGTAGGTCGGTTGAACAGACGTCGGACATGGCCGACATGCGGCCGCCCGATCACCCACCCAACCCCGACATCTTCCCAATGATACACAGATGGCACTTAGCTTGTCATAGCACCGAATTCCCGATTGAAATTTTGAAATTTCCCAGGGCTTGTTATAGCACCAAATTCCCAATGGAAATGTTGAATTTTCCCGGGGGAGTCATAGCACCGAATTTCCAATGGAAATGTTGAATTTTCCCGGGGCTTGTCATAGCACCGAATTCCCTATGGAAAAGTAGAATTTTCCCGGGGCTTGTCATAGCACTGAATTCAAAAAGGAAATGTTGAATTTTCCTGGGGATTGTCATAGCACCAAATTTCCCATGGAAATGTTGAATTTTCCCGGGGTTGGTCATAGCACTGAATTCCCGATTGAAATTTTGAAATTTCCCAGGGCTTGTCATAGCACCGAATTCCCAATGGAAATGTTGAATTTTCCCGGGGAGTCATAGCACCGAATTTCCAATGGAAATGTTGAATTTTCCCGGGGCTTGTCATAGTACCGAATTCCCTATGGAAAAGTAGAATTTTCCCGGGGCTTGTCATAGCACCGAATTCCCAAAGGAAATGTTGAATTTTCCCGGGGATTGTCATAGTACCAAATTTCCCATGGAAATGTTGAATTTTCCCGGGGATTGTCATAGTACCAAATTTCCCATGGAAATGTTGAATTTTCCCGGGGATTGTCATAGCACCGAATTCCCGATTGAAATTTTGAAATTTCCCAGGGCTTGTCATAGCACCGAATTCCCTATGGAAAAGTAGAATTTTCCCGGGGCTTGTCATAGCACCGAATTCCCAAAGGAAATGTTGAATTTTCCCTGGGATTGTCATAGCACCAAATTTCCCATGGAAATGTTGAATTTTCCCGGGGTTTGTCATAGCACTAAATTCCCAGTGGAAAGGTTGAATTTTCCCGGGGCTTGTCATAACACCTATTTCCCAATGGATAAGTTAAATTTTCCCGAGGCTTGTCACAACACCGAATTCCCAATAGAAATGTTGAATTTTCTGAGGGATTGTCATAACACGAATTCCCATTGGAAATTTTGAATTTTCCCAGGGATTGTCATAGCATCAAATTCCCTATGGAAATGTTAAATTTTCCCGGGGTTTGTCATAGCACCGAATTCCCTATGGAAATGTTGAATTTTCCCAGGGATGGTCATAGCACCGATTTCCCAATGGAAATGTTGGATTTTCCAGGGGATTGTCCTAGCACTGAATTCAAAAATGGAAATGTTGAATTTTCCCGGGGTTGTCATAGCACCGAATTCCCTATGGATATGTCCACTTTTCCCTGGGTTTGCCATAGAACCGAATGGAAATGTTGAATTTTCCCAGGGTTGGTCATAGCACTGAATTCCTAGTGGGAAGGTTGAATTTTCCCGGGGCTTGTCATAGCACCGAATTCCCAATGGATATGTTGAATTTTCCCGGGGCTTGTCATAACGCCGAATTCCCAATGGAAATGTTTAATTTCCAAGGGATTGTCATAGCACCGAATTCCCTATGGAAATGTTGGATTTTCCCGAGGATTGTCCTGGCACCGATCCCATATAGAAATGTTGAATTTTCCCAGGGCTTGTCATAACACCAAATTCCCAATGGAAATGTTGAATTTTCCCGGGGATTGTCATAGCACCTAATTCCCAATGGAAATGTTGGATTTTCCAGGCAATTGTCCTAGCACCGAATTCCCAATGAAAATGTTGAATTTTCCCGGGGCGTGTCATAGCACCGAATTCCCAATGGAAATGTTGAATTTTCCTGGGGTTTATCATAGCACCGAATGGAAATGTTGAATTTTCCCGGGGCTTGTCATAGCAGCGAATTCCCTATGGAAATGTTGAATTTTCCAGGGGTCTCTCATAGTACTGAATTCCTAGTGGAAAGGTTGAATTTTCCTGGAGCATGTCATAGCACCGAATTCCCAAATGATATGTTGAATTTTCCTGGGGCTTGCCATAACACCGACTTCCCAATGGAAATGTTGAATTTTCCTAGGGATTGTCATAGCACCTAATTACCAATGGAAATGTTGGATTTTCCAGGCAATTGTCCTAGCACCGAATTCCCAATGAAAATGTTGAATTTTCCCGGGGCGTGTCATAGCACTGAATTCCCAATGGAAATGTTGAATTTTCCTGGGGTTTATCATAGCACCGAATGGAAATGTTGAATTTTCCCGGGGCTTGTCATAGCAGCGAATTCCCTATGGAAATGTTGAATTTTCCAGGGGTCTATCATAGTAGTGAATTCCTAGTGGAAAGGTTGAATTTTCCTGAAGCATGTCATAGCACCGAATTCCCAAATGATATGTTGAATTTTCCTGGGGCTTACAATAACACCGACTTCCCAATGGAAATGTTGAATTTTCCTAGGGATTGTCATAGCACCTAATTCCCAATGGAAATGTTGGATTTTCCAGGCAATTGTCCTAGCACCGAATTCCCAATGAAAATGTTGAATTTTCCCGGGGCGTGTCATAGCACCGAATTCCCAATGGAAATGTTGAATTTTCCTGGGGTTTATCATAGCACTGAATGGAAATGTTGAATTTTCCCGGGGCTTGTCATAGCAGCGAATTCCCCATGGAAATGTTGAATTTTCCAGGGGTTTATCATAGTACTGAATTCCTAGTGGAAAGGTTGAATTTTCCTGGAGCATGTCATAGCACCGAATTCCCAATGGATATGTTGAATTTTCCTGGGGCTTGCCATAACACCGACTTCCCAATGGAAATGTTGAATTTTCCTGGTGTTTGTCGTAGCATCGAAATTCCATTGGAAATGTTGAATTTTCCCATGGCTTGTCATAGCACCGAATTCCATATGGGAATGTTAAATTTTCCCGCGGTTTGTCATTGCACCGAATTCCCAGTGGAAATGTTGAATTTTCCCGGGGATTGTCATAGCACGAAATTCCCAATGGAAACTTTGAATTTTCCCGGGGCTTGTCATAGCACCGAATTTCCAATGGAAATGTTGAATTTTCCTGGTGCTTGTCGTAGCATCGAAATTCCAATGGAAATGTTGAATTTTCCCTTGGCTTGTCATAGCACCAAATTCCCAATGGAAATTTTGAATTTTCTTGGCGCTTATCATAGCCATTAATTCCCAAAGAAAACGTTGAATTTGTATGTTCGAACATTAAATCATGAACATAATAGAAACAAACCCGGCGACACAGCAAAGACAAGGCTACAACTGTAATTAAGAT
>NC_090736.1:56164067-56176567 GCF_036898095.1 Palaemon carinicauda | reverse complement strand
TTCAAACATTGATGAATTCATTGAAGGTTATTTCTAATGTATTGTGTTAGTGTAAGTACTTTTGTCATAAAGTTTTGTAACTGGCCCTGTAATATTTAGGCTAAACAGTGAGAGTGAGAAGTCTGCGGGTGTGGACGTGTGTGTTAATGCTCTGCATCGAAACTGGCTTAAAGAGGTAATCATTGTGTATCTCGCTGTTCATACTATTAAAATAACTTTTGTGGGTGTCTACTAGTGTTGATATTAGTGAAATTGAGTGTTAAAAGTCAGTGGTTTCTTTTGTATGTGAGATCTGTGGCGAAAGGCCTGATCCAGCATTTTTGTGTTTGGGGTGGGGCTAATTGAAAAGTCATTGAAAAATGATTCAATATGCGCATCCTTAGAAAACGAAAACGAAAAGAAAAACTTAGTCCCGTGAAAGATCTTGATCTATTTATGACCGAATTGGAAACGGTAATCCAAGGGAAGGAGAGAAAGAAAATGGCAGGAGCTAGCATGCAAGTGAACGTCGCTGATGAAGAATGTGATGACGGAGGCAATCAGGGCAGGTGTGGGCATTGTGAGGTCTATGTTGAACTTGGGATACAATGCGATGAATGCCGAAGATGGTACCACGATGAAGAAGCTTGGTCAAATTTAAGAGATGGCACAAGTGATATTTTTCAAAGCAGGAACATCATTTATAATTGTCCAAGATGTGTTGAGATTGCAAATCCCAATGGTTCATGGGTCAGGCAATCATGGGTAAACATGACGGAACTAAGTATCAACATGGAAGAGATGAAGGTAAATGTACAATGACAGATGTCTGGTATTATGGATATGATAACTGCTCAATACACCAATGTGTGTCAAGAAATTGTTGAGCTGAAAGAGAAACTTATGGAATACGAAAATGAGAATGTGACCAAAACCACATATGCAAGTATGTTGAAATCAAGAAACACTTTGGTCATAAAATCTACGGAGGAAAATACGAAGGCTTCAGAGATCAAGAAAACAATCATGAAGAAGATAACCACGGATGTTGAACAGGTCAAAACCTTTAAACGAGGCCACTTTGTAGTTAATTTTGTGGATAAAGCTGGATTAGAAAAGGCTAAAAATGACCTAGAAGAGGCCAAGAATGAAATTAAGGTAGAAGTGGACAAAAAGGATCTACTTAAACCGAAGATCAAGGTCTGCAATATTGATGAAAATGAAGATGATATAATTGCCAGTATAAAGGAGAAGAATGAATGGTTGAATGATATGTGTGAAAATGAAGAGGACTTTAAATTGATCAGGAAGTTTAAATCAAGACAAAGCGGTAAATCACATGTCATTATAAAGTGTAGTCCAACTATCAGGAAAGTTTTCCATAAAAGGAACGATAGAGTATATACCACGCTTGGAGGATGCTGCAAAATTTATGATTCCTACAACGTATTTCAGTGTTATAAATGCCAGGAATTTGGTCATACTGCCGATAGTTGTAGCAAGACTCAGGTATGTGCCAAGTGTAGCCAGGAACACCGAACCACGGATTGTAGTGTAAATACGTTAAAGTGTCATAACTGCTCAATGAGGAATTACAATGATACGAATCATGTGACATATGATGAAAACTGTAAAGTATACAAGGAGGAGCTTACCAGGATAAAAAATAGAACTGATCATGGAGTCTAGCCCATTGATTAAGTGTGGTCTGATAAATATTCAATCGGTGGGGAATAAAACCATAAAAATTAGAAATCTTATTAATGAAATGAAATTAGATTTATGCTTATTAACTGAAACTTGGTTGCAGGGAAATATTAGTGATAACTCAAAGATTCAGCAGATGACGCCGTGTACTCACGATTTCTACCACGTACCAAGAAAGGATAAAACTGGAGGAGGAGTGGGTGTCTTCGTGACGAAAACCTTTTCTAGGGTTTTTATCATGAATGAAATAGTATTTGAAATGTTTGAATATATCTATTTAAAACTGACAAGAAACAGTAAGGTATTGAATATAATATCATTGTATAGACCAGGGAGTAATATGAGGAAATTCATTGAAGAATTTAATATTCTTGTGGGTGTGGTGGACGATATTAAAAATACATTAATTGGTGGAGACTTTAATTGTTGGGTAGATGATGAAAATTATAATAAGGCTAAAGAACTCAAGGAAGTATTTGAGATGTTTAATTTGATAAACGGTGTTTTGGTATCAACGTCAGTAGGTGGTCATACACTCGACTTGGTCATATGTGGGAAAGATTCTGACCTAATAAGAAACCTTGAAGTGGAACTAGTCTTTAAGATCTCAAAAACACATAAACTCATCACTTTTGATGTTAATATAAATTGCATCAGAGTATTGAAGAAATGGATCACATATAGAGAACGGGAAAATTTCGATGCTGAAAATTTTATTGAAGCTAGTGTAGCGCAAATGTCTTGTGAGAACATACAATGTGAACATATGGTAGATACAGAATGTGTTGGGTGTTATACCAAAAAATATAAAGACAATTTTGGAAAAATGTATGATACCAAGTGTCCTATAAAGAGCAAACAAATAGTTGTACACGAAAATGTTAGATGGTATAATAGTGAGCTATTAAAGGCAAAAAGATATAGACGTAAGATGGAAGGTAGATGGAAAAGAGCCAAATCCTCACAAGACAGAAATCTATATAATTAGGCCAGAAATGACTATAACATCCTGTTAGAAAAACCAAAAAGAAAATTCTACAACGGCGAAAGTAAAAAAACTAATAACATGAGGGAGTTTCACAAAAACCTAGATGATTTGATGGGATTAAAGAAAAAATATACCTTGCCTGATAATGTCTGTGCAGAGGAATTTGCTATATTCTTCAATGAAAAAATTGATAAAATTTATAGAGGTTTCCCCCAAAATCACTTAGAAGGACAGTCAGTTATGCCAGTGAAGGAGGGTAAGAAATTAATACAATTTAAGGAAATAAATATGTGCAACTTGTCAAAGGTTATGAGAGAGATGAAGAATACATATTGTGGAAACGACCCTTTCCCAAACAGTTCAATAAGTGAAGCTCCAAATAAGCAAGTTGTATATGATATTTACCTGAATATAATTAACCTAAGTATATCACAATCCTGTTTTCCTAGCTGTGAAAAAAACTGCGTTAATCAAACCAATATACAAAGGAAAAGGTGATGTAAACAATCTAAATTCATATAGGCCCATTTCAAATTTATCCTACATGTCAAAGCTTATTGAAAAAATCATAAGGGGGCAATTATGGGCACATATTGATGAGTTAGAGGTATTCCTGGAAAATCAATCGGCCTACAGAGCTAATCACTCTACAGAAACTACCTTATGCTCAATAATGAACGATATGATAGGTCTTCTTGATGAGAGAAAGTGTGGAATTTTGATTATGTTAGATCTTAGTGCTGCTTTCATTTTGTTGTGCACGAGTACTTACTTGACGAAAGTCCATTGGAGTGACTGAGGAAGCACTGGAATTTTTGCGAAGCTACTTAACGAACAGGAAGACTATTGTAGAAGTTTCTGGGAACCGATCCAGTGAGAGAATTCTTATGAAAGGTGTACCACAGGGTAGTGTTCTGGGCCCTATCTTGTTTAATATATATACTATCGAGCTATCACACATCTTGAAAAAACAAAAAGTGGGCTTTAAACTATATGCAGATGATACTCAGTTCTACCTTTCAATTTCAACAATACAAGATACAAAGAAGAAAATTTATGAGATAATGACTGAAATAAAAACATGGATGCAGAGAAAAAAGCTTAAATTAAATGATAATAAAACAGAATGTATGCTTTTTGGCACAAAGATGGCTTTGAAGAACTACCAGCTATTTCAAAGTATAAAAATTGGTGACACTGATGTTAGGATTGTGCCTGTTGTGAAAAATTTGGGTGTACTGATAGATTGTAATTTGCCTATGAGGGATCAAATAATGAACACAGTGAAAGTGTGTAACTATCACCTGAAAAACATAGCATTTATTAGAAAATATTTAACAGAGGGCAGTACGAAAATATTTGTGAAGAGTCACGTAATATCAAGGCTTGATCATTGCAATTCTCTGTACTATAAATTGCCCAATACACTACTAAGAAAGCTTCAAAATGTGCAAAACCCGGCGGCTAGACTGATAAAAGGCATTAAACCTCGGGAGAGAATAACTCCAGCACTGATCGATCTACATTGGTTACCTGTTAAGGCTAGAATTGAATTTAAAATTTGTTTGTTGACTCACAAAGCACTTACAAGTGATAAGCCTAAATATCTTCGTGATTGCTTGGTCCCCTACCCTCAAGCTACTAGCGCTGTTGTAAGAGTTAGACATGCTGATGATCCATATAGACTATTCGAAATTAGTGTGAATCATGCAAAAGGAGGAAGAACGTTTTGTTATGCTGCACCGAGACTCTTCAAGGACCTTCCACTTGATGTCAAGAATAGCAAAAATGTGGCAGCTTTCAAGAAAAACCTGAAGACTTATCTCTTTGGAAAGTGTTATGATAGTGATTCGAAAACTATTAAGCCTGATTACCAATGCTAGCGAGTAACTGAAAAGATACAGAGAAAAATATTAACTGGAAAGAAATTATTTTCACACACCAAGACCCGCCTGAACAGACTCTTAGTGTCTGATGGAGGGTGAAAAATAAACCCCTAAAAGTAAAAGTAAAAAGTAAAAGTAAAAAGTAAAAGTGTATTTATTTTGCTTAACTGTTCGATAGTCTCGCGTGACCAAAAACACGTAAGTGTAACAGTTACATTTATGTAAATTTTATTTAGTGTTTAATCATTAGTGTTTAAATGTTAACTATTGTCATTAATTATCGAAATTAAATATCTTTATGAATTAAATGAATGTATATTTTTTTCAGTCATTCTTTTGTATTAGTCCAAGGTTTTGTTCAGATTTAATATTTCGAGTAATATAAATTTGGCGTTAATTCTTTTTGTATTATTGTTGTAACTTTTTATAGAATATATTCATTTTTGTAAAGAGTGTATTTTGATCAACAATATTTCTGACTAAGAATCTAAGTATGAGGTTGGTTTTTGAATCGTTCTTATCAATTAATCTCCCAGTTTTGTTTTGAGTGTTAAGTAAGAAACCTTTGGATATTATGCTCATATATATATTGCCGTCTGGGAGTGATGTAATTTTCTCAGAGCTTCAGTATTAATTTTCAAGTTTAACAGATTTATGTAAAAATAAACAGGTACGTTTGGAGCTCGGGAGTTTATGTAATTTGCCTGCCGTAATATATATATATATATATATATATATATATATATATATATATATATTTCTTTTTTCTTTGTCTACACTTACACAGAATATACCTGACAACAATGAGATACTAAACACTTCTTCACCCAAGGGGTTAATTACTGTACTGTAGTTGTTCAGTGTACTTTCCTCTTGGTAAGGGTAGAATAGACTCTTTAGCTATGGTAAGCAGCTCTTCTAGGAGAAGGACACTCCAAAATTAAACCATTGTTCTCTAGTCTTGGGTAGTGCCATAGCCTCTGTACCATGGTCTTCCACTGTCTTGGGTTAGAGTTCTCTTGCTTGAGGGTACACTCGGGCACACTATTCTATCTTATTATTTTCTTACTATTTTTTTTTCTTCCTCTTGTTTTTTTTAAGTGGTGTGTAGGGCAGGCTTAATGGAAGGGCCAGGGATGCCTGGTGGTTTATCAAGAGGTTGTCTTTTCCTTTTCTGATTCTTTTTCTTCTCAAAACCATCCTTACTGTCCTCCCTTCAGTTGAAGTGGCTATCCTGGAGGGTATTTAGCCTTACATGATGTATCGGCTCCTCCATGTTGACCAGTTTTTCCGACTTTTTACTATAGTCTATGGGTTTCATCAATCACTTTATTTTTAATTCTGTACATATTGTTTTTGTTATAATTCTTGTTAATCTAGTTTTCAAGTATGATGTCTCTTTTTTATTTCTATTAATTCTTATGCGGTCTGGAGACATTGAGCGAAATCCGGGACCAGTATGTCCTAGATTTCGTCAATGTCGTCTTCTGTATTGCAATATTCACGGTCTTCATGCAAATATTCAAGACCTTACAGTTGCGTCCAGACAGTATGATATTCTTTTGTGCTCAGAAACTCTGGCTTCTAATATGAGGCACTCATCTGAGCTCCTTATAACTGGTTTTAAGAAGCCAATAATATTGAGACGTGATGCCATCCCTAGGGCCAGGGGAATGGCTGTGTATATTAGGACTGAGTACTCTGCTTCTCATAAGTCCTGCTATCAATGTGGATGTCATGAGATTCAGGTAATAAAAGTTTGTGGCAGGCATAACAACTTTTATTTGTGTTCGATCTACCGGAATCCAGACAGGGATGATTCTATCTTCGATTGTCTTCTTACCATTATGGCTATGATATAAGAAGATGATAGAAAGGCTTCTTTTGTCTTTGTTGGTGATTTTAATGCTCCCCATAGGGAGTGGTTAAGTTCTATCTCCCCTACCGATCGCCATGGCTTAAGAGCTTTAGACGTTGCCTCTGAATCAGGCTGTGAGCAAATCATAAATGAAGCTACCCACAGGTCTGGTAATTGCTTGGACCTCGTATACACTGACTCCCCTGGCGTTATAACTAGTAAGGTTAGTTCTCCAGTCGGGACACCTGATCATGCCTTGATTTCATTAGTAGTGAAGACTGAGCAGCCTGTCCCTGATATATCATACTCTTGTAAAATTTATTTGAAATCCCAAGCAGACTGGAATGGGATTTTGCATGATCTTTTGTGCTTGAATCTGTCACAATTTTATAGTAGTGTAGATCCTTTTTGTTGCTTTGAATGAGAATATAGTCAACATAATTGATAGGCGTATCCCTTCTCGTGTGTTAAGGTACCGAGTGAAGGACAAACCGTGGTTCAATGATGATTGCTTATTTGGAGAAGCAGGAGGCCTATCATCTTTGGAAGGGTAACAGATCAGATTTGACCTGGAATAACTATACTCAGCTTCGAGCTTTTTCTCAGAGAGTTTATGCCTCAACTGAAAAGGAGTACAATTTAACTATAAAAGAAACCCTTTCTGGTACAACTCAGGAACATAAATGGTGGTCTACCCTTAAATCTGCACTCTTTGGTGTAGATGCAACAGTTCCTCCTTTACTTAAACCAGATTGCTCAGTCACTCACTGTCCAAAGGTAAAGGCAACCCTTTTGGCTGATGTTTTTGACAGTAAACAGAGTAATGAAAAACTGGAACTTCCTCATTCATGTTTTCCTGAGGCTAAATTAACTAGTTTAGCTTTTTGATCTCGTGAAATTGAAGCTCTGTTGATGGACCTTGATGCTTATGGAGGTGTAGACCCAAATGGTATTTTTCCTTTGTTTTTTATAAAGACAGCAGATTTCTTAGCTCCAAAGTTATCTGTTATTTTGTGCAAGTCAGCAAGAAGAGGAGCTTTTAGCACCTGTTGGAGGATTGGTAATGTTACTCCTCTATATAAATGTTTGTGGTAGCTCAAGTCCCACTGATTACCGCCCAGTTTCCATATCTCCCATATTATCTAAAGTTTTTTAACGTCATCTGGCAAAACGTCCTAATAGGTTTGCTGAAGGTAATCATCTATTCCCTAGTTTGCAATTTGGTTTTCATAAAGGCCTTGGAGCATGTGATGCCCTTCTTACAATTTCCAATGCTGTACAGAAATCCCTTGATTGTGGTAAGGAAGTTCATATGATTGGCCTTAATTTTAGTGCTGCCTTTGACCGTGTTAATCATGAGGCCCTTATTTTCAAACTCAAACAGTTGGGAGTGGGTGGGTCGTTTCTTAGCATTATTATTGATTTTTTAAGTAATAGAACTCAGAGTTGTTGTTGATGGGCACCATAGTGAGTATAGGAGTGTGATATCCGGTGTTCCACAGGGTAGTGTTCTTGGCCCATTACTTTTCATACTATATACACATGACATGTGGTTTGGCCTAGAAAACAAGCTTGTTGCATATGCAGATGGTGCTACTCTCTTTACATCAATTCCATCCCCTGAATGTAGATGTGGGGTTGATGAATCCCTTAATAGAGATTTAGCTGAAATTAGTGCGTGATGCAAATTATGGTGTATGAAGTTGAATCCTAACAAAACCCAAAGTATGACTGTAAGTAGGTCAAGGACGGTGGCTCCTCAACATCCGGACTTCAGTATTAATAATGTTTCTTTAAATTTGTATGACTCTTTTAAAATTTTAGGTGTGATTCTCGACAGTAAATTTACTTTTGAGAAACACATTAGGTCTGTGTCTTCTTCAATTGCACAAAAAATTGGCTTATTGAGAAAGTCTTTTAAGATTTTCGGTGATCAATTTATTCTGAAGTGTTTTAATTCTTTCATTTTACCTTGTTTTGAGTATTGTTCTCCTGTCTGGTGTTCAGCTGCTGATTCTCTTCTTAATTTATTGGACAGAAACTTACAGTCTATTAAATTTCTTATTCCTGATCTAGATATTAATCTTTGGCACCGTCGTTCAATTAGTTCATTATGCATGTTGCATAAGATTTTTCATAACTCTGACCATCCTTTACATTCAGATCTCCCTGGATAATTCCATCCTGTTCGTAATACTAGGCAGGCAGTTAATTCTAGTAGCCAGGCCTTCTCCATCATGAGGCTCAATACTACACAGTATTCTAGAAGTTTTATTCCAGCTGTTACCAAGTTGTGGAATGATCTTCCTAGTCGGGTAGTTGAATCAGTAGAACTTCAAAGTTCAAAGTTGGAGCAAATGTTTTTATGTTGACCAGGCTGACATGAGTCTTTTTATAGTTTATATATGATATATCTGTTTTTTACATTGTTAAAAATTTATATAGGACATATCTGTTTTGACGTTTTTGCTGTTTTAGAATAATTTATTGTTAACTTGTTCTCATCATTTATTTATTTCCTTATTTCCTTTCCTCACTGGGCTATTTTTCCCTAGTGGAACCCTTGGGCTTATAGCATCTTGCTTTTCCAAGTAGGGTTGTAGCTTAGCTAGTAATAATATATATTTATATATATATACATATATATATATATATATATATATATATATATATATATATATATATATATATATATATATATATATATATATATATATATATATATATATATATATACACACATACACATATACTCTATCCGTGTGTGTTAGTGTGAGTATAGACAAAGTGGAAGCTGGAAATTTAAGATGATACCTGAGAGAAAGCTGGAAATTTAAGATGATACCTGAGAGAAATATTCTTTTGAAATTCCCCATTTCAACGAGCAAGTTACAATGTTCATCAGAAAAACGGGAATAATGTTATGCAGAAGGAAACTGGAACAAGCGAATAACAATTGGATCAGAATGGTGGATCTGTTGAAGAATGCAGATTAGCTCATCAAGGAACATTATTGGGTCATCAGGCATCAGTTACAAGCAATTGTCTCTACCAAGGAGACTCCAATACTCTATAAATTATTTCCAATCATGCCGTTCCTTACTTTTCCTATTAAAGTTAAAATTAGTGTTTCAATTACAGGGTACGCGACCCGTCAAACGTATTTGCAGTTCCTACCCCCACAAATAATAAGCTTGCCTCAACGGAAACTGATACAGTTTATTCATTCTCCTATAACTTCCTCCTTATCGCTTGGCTTCGGTCCAAGGATTGGTTGCAAAGATTACTTGCAAGGATTAGTTATCTTTCGCCATGAGCCCGAGTCTAAATTTCTGGGTCTTTATCTCATACTTAAATGGAAGTGACTGCTCGGGTACGATGGTCTTAATTGCATTTCCATAAATACAGCTGTGAGATGCAAAGGGAGTACAGCAGTTTCTTGTGTGGTTCTTGGGAAGGCTATTTGCCATTTCTTGTATTTTCAGGACACCGCTCATTATCCAAATAGTCGTTATCTGAGTGGTCGTTATACGAATGGTCATTAATCAAGGGTCCTTATCTAAATTCGTCGGTATCCGAATGGCCATTATCCAAAGGGTTGTTATTTGAATGGTCTTCATCCAAACAGTTATTATCCTAATGGTCGTTATCCAAAGGGCCGTTATTCAAATGGTCATAATCCAAACTGTTATTGTTCAAATGGTCGTTATCCAAAGCATTGTTATTTAAATGGTCATTATGCAAACAGTTATTGTCTAAATGGTTGTTATCCAGAGGTCATTATTCAAATAGTCATTATCCAAACAGTTATTTTCTGAATGCTCGTTATCCAAAGGGTCGTTATTCAAATGGTCATCATCCAAACGATTATTGTCCAAATAATCATTATCCAAAGGGTCGTTATCCAAAGGGTCAATATTCAAATGGTCATTATCCAAATGGTTATTGTCCAAATGGTTGTTATCAAATGAGTCGTTATTCAAAGAGTTGATATTCATAGGGTCGTTATTCAAATGGTTATTACCCAAACTGTTATTGTCCAAATGGTCGTTATTGAAATGGTCGTTTTTCAAATGGTCATTATCCAAATGGTTATCGTAGAAATGGTCGTTATACAAAGGGTCATTATTCAAATGGTCATTATCCAAATGGTTATTGTCCAAATGGCCGTTATCCAAAGGGTCGTTATTCAAAGGGTTGTTATTCAAATAATCGTTATCCAAATTCATGCTATTCGAATGAGAATGATCGTTATTCAAAAGGTCATCATCCAAATGGCCATTATCTAAACGGTTGTTATCTGAATGGTCGTTATCCGAATGATCGTTATCCAACCGTGTGTTCGCCCAAAGGTTGTTATGCGAATGGTCGCTATCCGAACGGTTGTTATTCAAATGTTTGTTATCCAAACGGTTGTTATCGAAACGATAGTCATCCAATGACAACAGAATAAGAAGTTCAACAAGCAGGATGTCAAGACTTAGTGCAGGTCCTTATTTAATGCAGCACACAATTGCACAGGTCGATTTAATCTCTGTATCTCTATTCTTTATTTCATCACTTTTCTTTACAAAAAAAAAAAATGTTTGACAGAAATTCCAAGAAGACGGATTTTTTTTTTCAAGTCAGATATCTTTGACTATTATGGGTTTTGTATTGCTAAGTCTATAATCAATTTAGCCAATTCAACTCTTGATAAGCAATATCGCAGACCCCAACATTTATTTACACAATTTCAATTACCTAGTTTCATGCGGGTAATGATTTCATACATTGTTTCATGTATATAATGATCACTCCTTTCGATCTAATTGTTATAACAGCAATGAACACAGAAGGAACAATCTGTAATTATTGCTCCGTAAAAGATATTTCAAACCAGATACTGATAATTCCATGTTACCAAGAAAAAAAAATAACAAAAAACTAATCATATGAATAGAAAAATTAAAATATGAAATGTAAAAAAAAAAGTATATAAAGTAAATGACAAAAGACCAGTCAAAATATCATTGGTTTATTCTTCAAAAGAGAGAAAAAAGTACTTACTACAGTAAAAGAAAAATAAAAGAAAAAAGAATCTGTCGATGCTCCTTTTTGTACTTGTTTTGTGTGTGTGTGTGTGTGTGTGTGTGTGTGTGGGGCGAACACTGGACGGGTGAGATGGGGCGGGGGGGGGGGGGGGAGCGGTGAGTTCAAAAGGTACATATGCGTTTATATATCTATTGAACTCATTTGTTTTAAAAGCTATGAAATACTTATAAAGGAGGTAAAAAATCACCTTAGATCTGGCTTTGTCCTTTTTTTAAATTTTACTTTAATTTTTCCCAAAAAACTAAAGATTATTATAAGATTTTTTTGCATTCTTTTCAGATAGCATGTTGCATAATTACTTACCAATTGATTGATTGACTAAATGGATGTCGAACTCCCGTCACAGTAACAAACGTTCCTTCCCTCTGCAATATATAAAATCACCAATGACTTCCAGTTTTAATATCATATTCAAGAATATATTACCGTTCTAAAGGTATAAGGTTTAAAGGTCGCTCATAAATGACGGAAGCAAGGGATATTGACAATGCACTAACAGACCAATTGCCTCTCTACCCAAGCTAGGACCAGGGAGGGCCAGGCAATGGCTGCTGATAATTTAGCAGGTAAACCTATAGGCTCCCCTAAATACCATACACATAGCTCTCAAGGATGATGAGGTTGCAGACACTAAAGACAGGGATGTTTCTAATAGACCAGCCAAACCTATGGTATGTATTGATGGAGGTTAAGAATGTTTTATTATATAAATAATTTTCTAGGTGATAATTAAACTGATGATGTCTGTAATAAATACCTTTTCATTTTTTTTATTAATTTGTTTTCCTCTATTGCCTTACAAGTCTAGATAAACTAATTACTTTATGGATTAATGATAAAGTCTAAACAATAATCTATGAGTGTGCTTATTTTAATCTTGATTTGGATATACTGAGTTATCTAAGCTTCAACAGCTCTTTAAAAAGATATCAGTATATCCACATTAGTAGCCCATAAACGCTCAAAAACTTCCAAATAAAGAGAAATA
>NC_090736.1:56146567-56149067 GCF_036898095.1 Palaemon carinicauda | reverse complement strand
CTCAATTGTAGATATCGCTCAAAAGGGGTCGGTTATAAAAGTATCTCTCTGGCGGTTATCGCTCCAGAGTATGAGTGCTGATAAAAATAGCCTAATGAGGAAAGGAAATAAGGAAATAAATAAACTATATAAGAAGCAATGAACAATTAAAATAAAATATTTCAAGAGCAGTACAACAGTCAAACAGATCTTTAATATATAAACTTTAAAAAGAGACTTGTGTCAGCCTGTTCACCATGATAACATTTGCTGCAAGTTTGAACTTTTGAAGTTCCACTGATTCAACTACCCGATTAGGAAGATCATTCCACAACATGGTCACAGCTAGAATAAAACTTCTTGAGTACTGTGTAGTATTGAGCCTCGTGATTACGAACAGGTTGGAATTGTCCGAGAAGATCCGAATGTAAAGGATGGTCAAATTAATATCTAGATTAGGAATAAGAAAGTTTTTATCCAACAAATAAAGATGAGATTCAGCTGCTGAAGACCAGACAAGAGAGCGATACTGGAAACAAAGCAGAATGAAAGAATTAAAACACATCTTCAGAATAGATTGACCACCAAAATTCTTACATATATATATATATATATATATATATATATATATATATATATATATATATATATATATATATATGTATATATATATATATAATATATATATATATATATATATATATATATAAAATATATATATATATATATATATTATATATAAAAATATATATATGCATATATTTATATATATACGACAACGACAGCAACAAATGCAGCCGGTTTTAGTCCACTACTAGACAAAGGCCTCAGAAATGTCCTTAATCATGTCTGTGGTTTTCATCACCACGCTGGCTAATTGGTGATGGTGGGAAACTTTAGTTTGATATTAACTAACCAACATAGTACGGGTGGCCCTGACGAGTACATTGATCATGGCAATACACAGATTCTCTAACCATGTTAGTGTATCACCACTCAGAAAGGGAGGTGCATACAAACATACATACATACATACATGCATACATACATACATATATACATAGTGCATATATTCTCTTCTCAAGTTAATATATATCTTATGCCTTATATGTCTCTTCAAAAGAAATAAAAGAAAAGAGTTGTAAGAAAGTGTTAATGCTGTTTCATTTTTTAATACATTTCAGAATAAAAATTACTAATGACACCTGTTGGTAGAATGACAAACTAGCCGAAGATCGTGAAGCACAAAATTAAGAAAAACAAGACAAATTACCAATAGGTTTAAAAAAAAAAAAAAAAAAAAATAACCTATTAAAGATTAATATAAACTAATTTAATTCTTTTCAGAAAAGGGTTGAGAATTTCATGTCTTCGGATCACTGATAAATCAAAGGGTAATTTCTTTCAAAACTAATAAATAGAAAGTAATTATCGTATAATCACTTATAAAACTTTTATCGAAGATGTAGCAATTAACGAGAAATTTTGAGATCTAATGACGAACTTTTGTAGCGTCGATAGTTTTCATCATTAGTATTTTATTTGTCGAGGTAGAGTTTTTTCTCAAAGTAATTAGTGTGTAAACAAATACAAAGGTGTAAAAGACGTCTTATTTGTTAGAAAAATTTAATATTTAAAGATTAGATGTATCAACATACACGTGTGTTTGTGTATATGCTATTTCAACGCTGAATGTTATGGTTTAATGTTATTGACTAGTGTACGCCATCCGTCAAAAAGGTCAGCTAAATATCTAAATGGATATGCACACACAGATTCAATCCTTCACAACCCTCCCCCTTTCCTCACTATATGGTTTAAAGGCCGCTCATGGATAGAAGAGGCAGGGGGCAGTGGCATTGCCCTATCAAGCAAGACAATGCCCTAGAGACTGACCATACATATGTATGATCAGCGCCCAAGGGCCCCCTCCATCCACGCTAGGACTAAGGAGGGCCAGGCAATGGGCTGCTGATGACTCAGCAGATAGAACTATATGCTCAGCGAAACCACCGGCCCCCCCCCCCCCATGCTTAGATCACAATGATGGGGAGGTTGTACAGACCAAAGAAATTAGCGAGTTTGAGCGGGACACGAACCCCAGTCTAGCGTTCACCAATCAGGGACGTTACCGCATCCTCCACCACAACCCTAATATAGCGTGGCTGTTTGGGTTTCCGAATGTACCCCTCTCACCAGGTACTGGGAGAGACCGAGTAGTTATACGTCTGTCAGTGCCGCTCAGTGTGACAGAAAATATATATACATATATACAGTGCACAGTATATAGGCCTATATAATATATATATATATATATATATATATATATATATATATATATATATATATATATATATAAATATATATATATATATATATATATTTATATTTTTATATATATATATATATATATATATATTTATATTTTTATATATATATATATATATATATATGTATATATATACATATATATATATATATATATATATATATATATATATATATATATATATACATACTG
>NC_090736.1:56134067-56139067 GCF_036898095.1 Palaemon carinicauda | reverse complement strand
TTTTAAAACTGAATAACATTACATCTTTTAGAAATACACAAAATGTTCATGCTGTTTTACATGCTCTTTTATATCACGAGAGTTCATCATGATAATTCTCATGATAGGCGATCCTTTCATGACTCAAGGTTATATTCAACAAGACATTTTAGCAGTTCTTCTGCAGTGTTTTCTTTCCCCTGTCCTCACTATGATCCCAGGCATATTAAGTGGGTCATTAAGATTTTTCTCGTCTTAATTACATTTTCAAATTTATATGTTAATTAAACGAAGCCCTGCTATGACTTCTAAGGTTACTTTAAAGAGACACTGTATCAGTTTTTCTTTATCTTTATTCTTGTGAGAATTAAAATAAGCTTTCCGCAGAATACTTTCTTTTTCTTTTCTTCTCCGTAATTAAAGGGCCGCCCACGGCAAGGAATCCAGGCTTTCCTCTCTAGAGTCATTACTGCCAGGAAAAGCTCTTACTTCATGTTTAAGAATGTATATATATATATATATATATATATATATATATATATATATATATATATATACATATATATATATATATATATAGATAGATAAATAGATAGATAGATAGATAAATTATATATATATATATATATATATATATATGTATATGTATATATATATATATATATATATATATATATATATATATGTGTATGTATTTATTTATACTGTATATATATATATGTATATGACTATATATACAGTATATATATATATATATATATATATATATATATATATATATATATATATATATATGTGTGTGTGTGTGTGTGTGTGTGTTTGTGTACTCATGTATGTACTACATCCTACGTTACTAATTGGTTATTTTTTTATATAGGTCAGAATTTCTCTAGATAAAGAGACTAATGTGCTCCTTATACACAATGCAGTACTTATAACCTACCATCACTTTATACAAAAAGCAGATACAATGTTAAACTTTCAACACACAGTAATATTAACACATCAGCTATGAGCACTTTACTTCAATCTTGGCATCTCTTCTGCTTATGAGACACGATTCCAGGTGGCGCTGGAAGCGATGAATTAGTTGTTAGAGGATCATAACATGTGGATTTTGGTAAGGACGAAGCTTCTATATGATGTTCTTTTGCTGTAAAACCTGACGTCGATGGCGGTGGTTCACCATCGTCAAAGTCAGTTGACACTCTGTAGCATTTTTTTTTTTTTTTTTTTTACTCTTTCAAGAAACTGAACTATATTTTGTAGGATAGTGTTCTTCCTCTGGTCTTCAAAAATTTCCCTTTATGGAAGGAAAGTAATATTAGGCGATTGGGCAAAACGGCTGGCTGTAGGATCCTTGGAATCAATAGACACTTTGCTTGATAAAAACCACATTGCATTTCTTCAAGTTTGGAGTGTCTTGATTCTGGATCAGAGAAAATTTATTCAATTTTCTATTGTTCCTTTATAGGAGTTTAGACTAGAAAAATTCTTCAATGGTTAGTGGTCGCTCGCGAGCCGTAATCAACTATTCAGAATCTTCTTCTTTCAGCTCTATTTCAAGTTCCTTACTGAGGGATACCAAATTTTTCTTTACATCCTATACTGGTTCATCAGAACTTTTAAAATCATGAATAAATTGAGGGCACAGTTTCCTGCATACACCATTCTTGCTGTTTGAGTCAGTTCGTACTAAGGAGTATTAATGTTCAAATTCCGAAATATTCTTGTCAGGATATTCTGTTGTATCATCTGCCGGACATATGGTACGTCATGGATGATACTGCTTGAAGAGCCACGAGTATGATGCCTTGGTTCATGGGATGAATGAGAGAGGTAGTGGTTGGAAGTACGAAAATGACACTCACACTTGGGTCCAAGTCATTCAGATGTGAGGGGTGTTTAGGGGCATTATCTAGGATCAATATAACGTTGAAAGTATGTTTATCTTCCTTGCAATATTCCTAGACTGCTGGTATAAGATGGCCATTGAACCTATGTCCAAAAATTTCCATGGTGACCCATATCTTTACATCAAGGTATCCCAACCAGTGGGTCGCGAAGCCTTAGCAAGAAGGTCGCCAGTAAGACTCTCCCTGCCTCTCTGCAAAAAGTGCTTGATTCTGTTATCAAAGTTGTACATTATGTAAAAATTACAGCATTCAACACTCGGCTATTTAAAAAAACTGAGCAAAGACATCAATGCTGACCACGAAGTCCTTTTCTACACAATAGTACGTTAGTTATCAAAAGGGAACATTGTCAACCTTGTCTTTTAGATGAAAGATGGAATATAGTTATTCCTGGAGGTTCAAGAAAAAGAGAACTTGTGGGTCACTTTGTAGATGAAGCATGGATTAAAAGGGTTGCATATATTGCAGATATTGCTGACATTTTCGACCAAATGCACATGCTAAATTTGAAGCTTTAAGAAAGGGAAACAAATTCTCTCCTTTTTTTTTCAAGACAGTCTCCGGGCCTTTGTTTCTAAATTGGAAAACTGGCGTCGGGAAACCAATCTTGAAAACATCGCCAGGTTCCAAATAATCCTTGCAATATTATAAAGTGTATAATATTGCAAGAATTATCAGCGTCCTTTTGTTAATTAATGTTTTGTCAATACTGTTGTTTAGTTTGCCAATGAATAATTACAGAATTCTTGAATATTATTTTAGGATTGATAGCTGTGAAAAACTCTGTATGTTAATAATATTGCAAAAATAGTTATCTTTTTGTGTGTTAAAATTTGATCAATGCTGTGATTTAGTTTGCCAATAAGCAAAAAAGAAAAATTATTTAATGGTTTTTTAAAGATACCATTTCTATCTCCTTAACAAAAAAGTAAAATGAAAATCAAGCCTTTGATCGCAGTGATGAAACTTACATAGTTTTCCTCAACTATCAAACTTGAAAAATAATAATTTAGTATTGTGTAATTATTTACTGGCAAGCTAAATCATGCCATTAATCAAATAATCTTCTTTACAGAAAGAGCATAATCCCTCTTGTAGTATTACCAATATATATATATATATATATATATATATATATATATATATATATATATATATATTTATATACATACATATATATATATATATATATATATATATATATATATATATATACAGTATATATATATATATATATATATATATATATATATATATATATATATATATATATATATATATATATACAGTATATGTATATATATATATATATGTATATATATACTGTATATATATATATATATATATATGTATATATATACTGTATATATATATATATATATATATATATATATATATATATATATATATATATATATATATTCTACAGTTTTCAGACTGATGCCTAATTTTGCATTTGAGTTGCAAGCCTTGAAATTCATGGTTGAGCGTTTGTTAGAGCCAGTCTCATTTCATCGCTGACATCCAATCTGTTTCTGTTCTTCGTTTTTATATCGACAAGAGTTGGAAACCCTGCATCACGCAAGTAGATAGACGAACATGGAACAAGATAACGTAAGGCTGTCATGCTGACTTTGGAGTATTAAGGATACATAGCGCACCAGAAGTGAGTCACCGATTTCTCCTTGAAGAGATCATGAACTGAAGAAGCTAATAATCCTTACATTATCATAGAGTGTATGATATTGCAAGTATTATTAGCGTCTTTTTGTGAATTAATGTGTTGCTGGGATTTAGTTTCCCGATGAATAATTACAAAATTCTTGAATATATTTTTAGTTTCGATAGGTGTGGGAAACTATGTATGTTATTAATATTGCAAGAATGATTATCCTCTTTATGTGAATTTAGATTTGATTAATACTGTTATTTAGTTTGCCGATAAATAATTAAAAAATGATTTAGTGATTTTTTTAAAATACCATTTCTTTCTCTCTCCTTAATGAAGAAAATAAAATGAAAGTCAAGTAGGTGATAGTCGGGGATCGCGAGGGTTTCACAGTTTTGGGTAAGGGGTCGCGAGTGCAAAAACGTTGGGATCCATTGCTTTAGATTATCCGTCCAAATGACAGGAAGCATCGGCTCTAATTTAGTGCCTATGGGTCAAGGGCATCATAGAGTAACAACAACCTCAGCGTGAAATCCCCTGTGATGTTACCTTTCAACATTAATGTTGGCCTATCTTTGACTATCGTGTACTTCGTACAACATTGAAGAGAAATTCTGCAGGAATTTGTCCTTTAATTATGATTTTTGTTTTTTCAGAAGAAGTATCTTTTCCTTGAATTTCAACTCTACATGATCATATCAAACCACCTTTCCATCGGGAAGTCTTTTACACAAGTCCTTAATCAAAGCCTTGGGCTTCTTTTGGATTAGCATGTAGCTCGTAGGAATCCATTTAGGAATCTGGGTTTCTATTCGAAGGCGTAGCAAGTGTTCTATTCTATAGTAAATCATGCCTCTCTTCACAGTGATAATACAAGTTTTAGATTATAGAACCTTTTCATTAATAAATTTTTAATGTTGCGCAGGCTGACATAAGTCTTTTTACAGTTTATATATGAGATATATTTTTTTATGTTGTTACTGTTTTTAGAATAGTTTATTGTTAATTTGTTCTCAAATCGTTTATTCATTTCCATATTTCCATTCCTCATTGGGCCTTTTTTTCCCATTTGGAATCCTTGGACTTATAGCATCTTTCTTTTCCAACTAGGGATGTAGCTTGGCTAGTAATAATAATAATAATAATAATAATAATAATAATAATAATAATAATAATAATAATAATAATAATAATAATAATAATAATATATTATCAAGCCCAATTCCTCTTTCATCGTTATAACATGACACTTAGCTTCACTACCGTTACTTTTCTTGGGGGTCTGTCGCTAAAATCCACAAGGATAACTTCAACATGTATATACTACACAAAAGGACTTGATAAAAAGCAAAGACTCATCAGTAAGAGTTCATCTTTTAACAGAAAATTTTCGTGATTCATCTCCTTGACTTTATTTTTATCATATTATAAACCTC
>NC_090736.1:56104067-56129067 GCF_036898095.1 Palaemon carinicauda | reverse complement strand
TCAGCAGACCGGCACCTAATCCTCATTCCCACCCCCAAAATCCTAACGAACTTAAATCCAATTTTCCACTATCACAATAACACTCTTACAGGCTCCAAACGCAAGAGCCCGTGTTTTACATAAGGTAAAGCAATCGAACAAGCAAACAAGCAAAGGAGAACAGAAACAGATTTGAAGTAGTGATAAGTAAAGGTATTCAGGATTAACTAGAATAATTATAGAGTGCTTAATACACGCACACACACAGACACAGACACACACACAAATATATATATATATATATATATATATATATATATATATATATATATATATATATATATATATATATATATATATATATAATGATGTGGTATATGAAAATTAAATATTCGTTACGTAAGTACTAAAACTAAATTTAACAAAATAGCTCATTTTTAGAAAGTTTACCAGAAAAGCTATTGAAACAGTTTCAAAGTCGATTATTTGTACACAAAACTATAACTGCTTCATTGTGTCATTGTATTCATAAGGAACTAACATATTTCCATGATGATGATGATAATAATAATAATAATAATAATAATAATAATAATAATAATAATGTGTTCTAGTGTCATTGCCACTGCATGCAAGAAAAGAAGCATCAGATAGGGCGTAAAAAAAAGTAGTTTTGTATCGAACTTCCTTACGCAAACTTCTAGGTAGTTTTGCATGGAAATATCTTAATTTTATTTTTTTTGTACTGTCGAAATTACACTTATAGACGATACTAGTTTGAACATAATTTCCATAAAGAGATTTCATCTTCATAAACATATTTAAAAAACAACTGCAACCCTTCACACTTTTTTCACAGAATTACTATTAAATTTCTAAATAATATTAAACCTAATTTTAAATGTCGTAAAGTTCCTAAAATACTTGCAGTATATAAGCCTATGTATCATTATCATATGTAAAAGATTTTTTTTTTCAGACACGAGCTCACAATAACCCTGAACACTTTGTATCCTTATCTTGATTTTAAGTTTATATTAAAATAACTTTAAATGTCTAACTAAAGTCGTGTCTCAGGATGGCAGTGTTTCTATGCATACACGTCTCAGTCCGGCAGGGATATCTTGATGTAAAGGTGCATCATAACAAAGGCGCTTCAGTATACATTATTCGTGCGTGTCACAGTGCAGTGACTCAAAGCATTAATGTCTTATCATAGACGTGTTTGGATATAGTCGTGTCCCAAGGAAACATGACTCAGTTTAGTCAGACTACAGTTTAAACAAGTCTATTGGTGTCTCAGTAGGGTAATATCTGATGTTACTTTTTCATTTTTGTTTCGTTACCTCATTTTTTTAATTTCTTTATTTTAACACAATGTTTATCCCAGTCTTCTTTAATATGTCCTTTAAGACAAACTTTTTAAAAACTTTCAATTGAAATTTCTCACGGTACCTACTTTAGACTTTGTTTTGATTAACTTCATCTCTAGCAGATGTATTGAACTAGATAATAATAATAATAATAATAATAATAATAATAATAATAATAATAGTCTGCTTGATAATATAATTACATTTTTATTTGAGAAGTCACTGAACTGCTGAGAGAGAAAGAGCCTTTCCCAACCAATCACAGCCAAGCAAATCCTGCCGTGTCACCGTTATCAACCAATCAGCGTCAGCGAAGCCTCCCTCTCTTTCCCCGCCCCCTTCCTCCCTCTCAGACCCTCAGTCCAACAGTTGGACTCCAACGTCACGTCATAGTACCGCCGCGTTTAAAATCGTGTTCTCGCTAATTTTGACGATTGTTGTGTGATTATTGCAATGCCAAGTGCTAATTATTCACTAGAAACATGACATCGAGTGACAGTGATGTTCTAGTTTAAGCAAGGCTATTAGAAGTTAGTGTTAGTGCTGTTATTAACGTCCTAAGTGAAACAAGTGCACTTCAAGACTCAATTAAGTTACAATATGGCGGAAGGAATGATGTGGATGTTGGCTACTCGAATATGTTCCTCTTGAATTATGCTTTCGTGAAGAAGGGAACCTGGCTATAATGGAGGCCGTAGGAACGGGAATTTTGAATGGACTAAGGCAGGTGCTGTTGGAGAATCGGAAGGTGTGTTGGTGAACATTGCACCTTAGGTTGTGTTGGTGATAACCATTGCACCGGTTGTGATATGCCCCAAGTACAATGGTGTTTGTTGTTGATACCCCAAGTAGCATAGGGTTTGATGGTGACAAACCTTGTACTAAAGGGTATGTTGGTGATCAACGTAATATCAATTTGGTGATGAGCCTAGTACCATATGGTGTTGGTGATAAACTTTGTACCATAGGATGTGTTGGGGCCAAGCCCAGTAATAGAGAGTTGTTAGTGACTAGCTTAGTACGATAGAGTATATAGGTGATAAACCTATTATCGTAGGGTGTATTGGTGACAAGCCTAAGGTTTACATTGTGATGTTAATAGCTGTAGTACCATAGTTATCATTGGTAACAATTCTAGTACTAAAGTGTCTGCTGGCGCTAAGATTCATGCCATAATATGGTGCTGAGTGTCTTGGTGTAGCCACAGTACTACAACTTCTGTTGGTGGGGTTTCTCTGAAAAGTAAAAATCCTGATATAAGAATATGTATCATGATTTTGGGCCTTTCAAACGGAACTTGCTATAAAGGAACATACTACAGAATAGCTGGAAAATACAGAAGGTAGGTAATGACTTCAAGATCATTAAAACTTCGAAGACAAACTAGAAAATTGCTGTGCAGTTGCCCTCGTTGCACCAGAAAAGGCCAAACGTCCCAGGAATGTATGCATCTCATTCGACAGCAACCGGACTGCAGAAGAAGCTGGGGGAAGCGGGGAGGGTAAGTGTTACCATAAACGTTAACAAAAAAGGAGACAGTTAAATTTTCTCCTCTTTTGTTCATCCCTGTTCTGATTGTTTTTTTTTATATCTTTTTATTTATCTATGTTTGCATCCCATACATTACTGTATACTATAACATAGGAATAAACTTTCTAAGATCACCAGCGTTATTACGTTGTTTTACAACTTATTTATAATACGCGCTGTAGGCAACTTTGAAAGTTGTGTAACACATTTGCATCGTATTTGAATTACCTTACTAGGTAACTTCAATTATATTCACATTTCAAATTTAGTTTACAGAAAATGTACTCGAGAAATTGTAGGTATTCAGAGATGTGTCAAATCATTTTATGCACATAGGCCTAATAAAGAACCGTTAAACTTTCTGTTCAAACAAACTGTCATTTGGTATCTTAGAAATTGAATAGTTTATGGAATTATAAATATCGTACGTTTTTAAACACGTTTTTGACTTGGGTTTTCTTCGTTGTGGTGAAGAAATTGTGTGGTTTTAACGAATGAATTCCCATATCAAATATAAACAATTTAGATTTGGTGGATATACAGTATACAATATATATATATATTTATATATATATATATATATATATATATATATATATATATATATATATATATATATATATATATATATATATATATATGTGTGTGTGTGTGTGTGTGTGTGTGTGTGTATGTGTGTGTGTGTATTATAGCCACGAAAGGGAAAAAAGGATTATTGTTGAATCCTTTTTAATCTCCCGTACCAAAGGTAGAAATTTGAATCTAAGTCCAGGTCTGTTTTCCGTTAATCCAGTATTATCCTTTTATCTAAAATCTGACTTTTCCGGAATTATTCAGAAACTGACAGCTGTTGGATCCCCTTCTCCTGTATATATACGATGTCTTTATATATGTATTGTCATTGTTGAGTCTGTTGATGTTCTTAATGGATGAAAGTACTTACTCCGATCAAGTCTTTTCATTTTCCCTTTCGTGGCTCTAATACATTTTATATTCATCACGTGTCAGCTTTCGTGATTTCTACACACACACACACACACACATACACACACACACACACACACACACACACACACACACACATATATATATATATATATATATATATATATATATATATATAATGTATGTGTGCGGGTCTTTATGAACGTCTATATGTATATCTATATCATATCATCATCATCATTAACCGTTACTGGTACACTGCTCAGACATGCCCCACGCGCATCTGTTTATAATCTTTATCTACCAGTATGTATATATATATATATATATATATATATATATATATATATATATATATATATATATATATATATATATATATATATATATATATATTTATATATTTATATATCTATATATTTATATATTTATCTCTCTCTCTCTCTCTCTCTCTCTCTCTCTCTCTCTCTCTCTCTCTCTCTCTCTCTCTCTATATATATATATATATATATAGATATATATATATATATATATATATATATATATATATATATATATATATTTATATATTTATATATATTTATATATATATATATATATATATATATATATATATTTATATATATATATATATATCTGCTCTTCCCCTTTTTCGTTTGTAATCTTTAGGGAGCGGTTTTTTTTTAATGTCCATCTATTATCTGTCATAATAATTAAATTTCTTGCTCATTATTATTATTATTACTTAACAAGCTACAACCCTAGCAGGATGCCATATGTCTAAGGTTTTTTTTTTTTCTTCTTACATGTTGTTAGAATAACTTATACTTTTGTTTGCTCTCGTATCCATGTTGCTCTTTTCTTTTCTCTGTGTTATTCCTATCATTATTCATGCTTTATCTATTTGAGATTAACTAGCTTATGTTCTGAGCCCCAAAGCTTTAGTGAGGCTCCAAGTTTTTTTTTTTTTTTATGCACGAGTTAATACTGGAAGGACCATCTGATAAACTTTTCTTATTAGAGAAAATTGCATTTTACTCTCCATAATCTCATTTTGTTTACCAAAACCTCTCCATCCCATGCTTATCCTTCTTTTAATTTGGGTTACATGTTCTGTGAAAACACTGTCTGTCCTAAGTACGTAATAATCTCTAGAGGTTATTTCTTTTGTCTGCATTATTATTGAACATTATCTTAGTTTTACTCATGTTCATTTTCAATCCTACATTTCTGCCTTCTGTATTAAAATATTCTATCATATTTTGTAATTCCTCCCATTATTCACTAATTAGATTTATGTCATCTGTAAATTTTAAGTTGTTAAGGTATTCCCAATTGATGTTAATTCCTACATTTTCTCAATCTAAAGTCTTAGAGACTTAGAGGCATGCTGTGAATAATTTATCAACCAAAATTTTCTCACTATCCTTATGTAGTTTTAAGGTTGCTGCACTGCCCTTATAGACACTGCCAAGTGGTCTTTCATAAGATTCATCTATTTCCTGTCTCTGAAGGGCTTTCATTACCACGTAAGCTTGGCCAGAATCTAAAGCATTCTCATAGTCTAGGAAATCCCGTGCCAAATGGCACAGCTCCCCCCTGTACTTTTGTATTTCCCGCCAAATTTTTCCCACAATTCATAATTCCTTGGCTCAGTTGGTGCTTTAGCGGGCATTTCAACACAAGTTCTTCATACTGTAAGGTGTGGAACGTGCTGCTCCTCTTCATCCACTCTTGGTGAGTACTCGTGTATCCAAATGGCACAGCATTTCCTAATATGATAGTATATGGTGAAAAATATATTTTTCAGAAAAGGCCATTATCGCATGTAAATAACACAGACTATGTTTTGAGAGTATAATAGCCTTTTAATATCTTGTACATAGTGGAACATGACTTACATTATTCCCTATATAGTATTATTGATTTTTTTCTAGTGTGATAAAATGCCTAGGAAACTTAAGAGAACACTGTCCAGGTTCGACTTAGATGCCTTGGTGAATACCTCGGCTTTTGATAGGTTATTGTGCACTACCCATGATGAAGGAATGGACAGTGACATTTCTCATTATGGGATTACTGAGTCTCCCCACCCCTCCCCTAGGGCTGGCCTGTCCACCTCCTGTGCCTTGGCCTCACAATCACAGACTGTAATTGAGTGTGAGATTGGTACTTCAGGTTCCATGCAAGCAGTGATAACACCTCACAAAGACCCTCTACAGACTGACAGTGATGAAATTGACACCATTATTGAGTGTAATACTGATCATGCTGGAGTAATTCATGCAACTGTAACACCTCACAAGGCTCCTCCTGAGCCTGTGATTATATGCCCAGATGACAGTTTACAAAGACTTGTTTCACCACATAAGGTAAAAAAGCTACGGCGTTCTCTGTTTACCTCAACACCACTACCAAGGAAATGACGAATCATCTACAGTGATTCAGAGGATTCTGACATAGATGACGTGCTGATGATGATTCTTGATGAACCCCAGATGTCACCAGTGTCATCTACTGCCACCATCGCAACTCTTACTGCTATCAGTCCTCCTCCTACTGCTGGCCCTTCTAATGTTCAGACTAACCCTCCTCCCACTATTAGCCCTTCTTCAACCCAGGATGCATCTTCATGCCCTAGTACTATTTTTCAAATATCAGCTACACAATGTCGGTCATCCGATAAAACTAAGTGGTCAAGGAGACCTCTGCCCAGGAGAGTAACTGCAAGAAACCCACGAGTCCCCTACACTCCTGGCCTCACAGCTGTATCAAGAGTAGCAACCACCCCCAGTGAGTTCTTCTCTCTTTTTGTGGATGAAGATATGGTGGCCGACATTGTAAGGTACGCAAATATGGGGATAGATATGCTGGCACAGAAATATAAAACCAAAAATGCAACAGTTGCACACACATGCCCCGAGGAGATAAAAGCACTAATGGGCATACTAATCCAGAGCGGTGCAAAGCAAGATAACCATATCACTGTTGCTGAAATGTGGAGCAAACAGCATGGGTCTCCCTTATATCGTTCTGCGATGAATGAAAAAAGATTCAATTTCCTCCTGAGGTCACTCAGGTTTGATGACCACACCACACGGAATGAAAGAATGAAGACTGACAAGCTGGGTCCTTGGCGAAACATATGGGAATGTTTTCTTGATAATTGTCAGAAAAATTATGTGCCAGGAAATGCAATCACTGTTGATGAGCAGATGGTTGGATTTAGGGGAGGGTATCCTTTCCGCTACTATATGCGGAACAAACCAACCAAATATGGCATAAAGATATATATGGCATGTGATGCTAGGAACAGTTACATGCTAAATAGCATTGTGGACCTTGCTAAACACAGACGGCCCCAAGTAGTTCCTGGTAAACTGGGGGAATATTACACTATGACTCTTACAGAACCCTACTTAGGCAGCAACCGTACAATCACAGTGGACAACTGGTTTACTTCGCTGTCTCTGGTGGAAGATCTGTACAAGAGGAACACCTACCTAATTGGGACTTCAAGAAGGAAAGGGTATGTTCCTAAAATAATGGTGGACAAAAATTTCAGTAGGCCAGTAGATTTCAGCATCTCTCTGTTCCATGAAAATGTGAGTATGGTGTCATTCAAACCAAAAAAGGATAAAATAATCTACTGCTGTCATCCAAGCACAACTCTTTTGCCATCGGCGGAAGAAACAAACCTGAAGCAATACACTTTCATAATAGAACAAAGGGAGGAGTGCATGTACTGGACATGATGTGTGCCAGGTACAGCTGCAACCGGAAAACCAGACGCTGGCCACTGCTTGTTTTATGCCATGCTAAATATTGCTGTGATAAATTGATTTATTCTTAGCAAGCTTCAGCAAAATTGTCAAACAAAATTTAGGCGCCTCTTCATGCACACTCTCACCAGGGAGTTGGTCCAGCCTTGGGTAGAAAAGAGATTGCAACAGGCTGGGATGAAGTTGTCAGCCAGCCACCTAATCCGTTCCTGCTTCTCTCTCACAAGCAATGAGGAACCCCAGCGCCAGCAGGCAGGCCAAGGGAAAAAGAGATGCAGTATCTGCGAATGGAAAACAGCTAGCCAAACAAGGACATACTGCTCGTACTGTGTGAGGGCAGTCTGTCCGCGACACTACAGTGTCATTTTATTATTATTATTATTATTAAATGCTAAGCTACAACCCTAGTTGGAAAAGCAGGATGCTATAAGCCCAGGGGCCCCAACAGGGAAAATAGCTCAGTGAGGAAAGGAAACAAGGAAAAATAAAATATTTTAAGAATAATAACAACATTTAAATAAATATTTCCTATATAAACAATAAAAACTTCAACAAAACAAGAGAAAGAGAAACTAGATACAACAGTGTGCCTGAGTGTACCCTCAAGCAAGAGAACTCTAACCCAAGACAGTGGAAGGCCATGGTACAGAGGCTATAGCACTACCCAAGACTAGAGAACAATGGTTTGATTTTGGAGTGTCCTTCTCCTAGAAGAGCTGCTTACCATAGCTAAAGAGTCTCTTCTACCCTTACCAAGAGGAAAGTAGCCACTGAACAATTACACTGCCGTAGTTAACCCCTTGGGTGAAGAAGAATTGTTTAGTAATCTCAGTGTTGTCAGGTGTATGAGGACAGAGGAGAATCTGTAAAGAATAGGCCAGACTATTCGGTGTCTGTGTAGGCAAAGGGAAAGAACCGTAACCAGAGAGAAGGATCCAATATGGTACTGTCTGGCCAGTCAAAGGACCCCCTAACTCTCTAGCGGTAGTATCTCAACGGGAGGTTGGTGCCCTGGCCAACCTACTACCTATAAAGATGATGATGAGGACATCAAGTAGCAGGTAACTGTATTTGTTTCATATTGCATTCACACATTGAAAATATACTTGAAACAAAGTTATTAGAAATTTTTTTTTTATTGCATATACAAGCATAAAATTCACCAGAACATATCATCATAGCTGAAAACTCAAGTGTTTGCTGCTGGAGTGTAAATAATGATATATCCGTTTTTATTTATTCCAGGACCGATGTTTTCTGTGGTTCCCAGGATGAATAAGATGCCTAGGGGATTCTTTATAGTTCTTAGTTCATATATTCGAAAATCTTTTTCGCTGAATGACGTGTCTTTTTATCATTACAGTACCTCAATTGATAAGATCTTTTTTATATCAAAGTTTTTTTCTAATAAATCAAAAATATATTCTGTTAAGTTTAATTGTCATAATTGAGGGTGATATTTGTTCAAGAATATTATTTTTTTACTTTTGTATAGTTTTGGTAAAATAGAGCATGTTTGCATTTTTTTTACCTACAATAATTCCCATATGGATACAGGATTTCCTATAGCGTTACGCGCAGGTATGATTTCTTATCTAGGGTTTAAATAACTGCATGATTTGAATTATGTTTGGTATGAATTGGGATTGGAAATTCGTTTATGTAACCAGATTCTGGCTGGGCAGATATTCTAACTTATACCTCTTATACGAAATTGGGTAAATATTTACTGTTATCTGCCAAAATCATGTTTATATATATATATATATATATATATATATATATATATATATATATATGTATGTATGTATGTATGTATGTATGTATGTATATATATAGGCCTTTATATATAAATTTATATATGTATATATATATATGTATGTATGTATGTATATATGTTAGTTACCAGGCATAATAGCATATTCTATTATAGAACTAATAGACGTAATGTACCTGGGAAAATATTACATTTTAAAAAATAGATTAGCTAATGCAATGCATGCATTATTAAGATTTACCATTATTGTTATGTACACTTTCATGAGCATCTTACTCTTCCTACCCCTAGAAGTTTTCAATTAAAATTATATTCGCATTTGTCTATACTCCTGGTAGGGGGAAAAAATCGCTGATGGGTTTTAAACCTCAAGAGTTGATGATAAAAATGTTAGGAAATAAAGGATCTCCCCAGTATTGCAGATTTCATAAAAATGTGTAATAATTCTACGTCATTTAGGAAAGCAAAATAAACGAGTATGGTTATGTACAGGAAACCTTATAAAAAATGTCTTAAGCTATACAGAATCTAGAGCAGTGTCAAGTTTCATTTATCCTACAGACCTGAACTACGGAATCAGATTGAATGGATAAGTAAGGAAAGGATTATGTAAATTTACAACATAGAATAAGATCTGACTTCTTAGGCTAATAAATTTCCTGTTACTAATCTTATATACTCCATAAGGCTGAGTATCCATTACATTCAAGTCTACCCACAAATATCCAAAATAACACTAGATCTGCAATTAGTTCTAAAGTCGGGTTTACACGATCGAACGGTTCGTCGAACGTGGTTCAACAGACAAGTGTTTGAAGTGATGTTCAAACGTGTGAACGGGGTATTTGGTTGTCGAACGATTCGAAAAAGTTTGTTCTCGCTTGACTTTTGTGGGCGGGGCTTCATTGTCTACAAACCTTATGCATTTGTGGCTGACTACACTCCTTTAATCCATTTAACAAGTAAGATCGACTCTCGGGTTCGACGATGTAAACCCGGCTTCATTGTGTTTTGTAGATGTTCAGTACCATTCTGTTTTGGATGATCTCCCTTTTCGTTTGGTCAAATAGCAAGGAACTTCAACAAAGATTTAAAGTTAATGTAGATGGTTTGTCGAGGAACAGACTTACGCTTTTTCTTGTTTCCATGCTATTTTTCGTACATAGTTTATTTAATTTTTTTTTTTTTTTTTTTTTTAATGCCAGCCTTTCCAACAGAGATTTCATTGATTTTTTTTCGCATCCCTTCGCCTATACATAGTCATATTAGATATGCAGGTAAAAATTATCACCAAATAATGGCTAGGTTAAGCAAAATTTGTAAGTAAATTCGCCTGAATTCTGTGTTACAGTATGAACATGAGTGGTGGTATGACAATGAAATAGTATCCAACAGATTTTTGAAGAATATTGGGAGTTAAATAGCATTACAGATTTAGAAATGAAACTATAAGAGAGATTAGTCGAGTGCCATATGTGGATGAGATCATGGTGAGGGGTAGATGGAGATAGTTTAGGCACCCTCTTTCCAATTCCAAAGAGAGAGTAGGTTAACCTTGTGAAGAGACTAGTTTACCAAACATTTAACTGGGCTCCACAAGGCATTAGAAGCGTTGGAAAACCCAAGCCTATATAGCAGAGGACTATGAAGCGTAAAGTAGATGATGTGGGATATAAAAGCTCAAGCTGTAGGTAGTAGGTTGACCAGGGCACCAGCCACCCGTTGAGATACTACCGCTAGAGAGTTATGGGCTTCTTTGGCTAGCCAGAGAGTAATACACTGGATCCTTTCTCTCCGGATACGGTTCACTTTCCCTTTGCCTACACATACTCCGAATAGTCTGTCCTATTATGTACAGATTCTTCTCTGTCCTCATACACCTGACAACACCGAGATTGCCAAACAATCCTTCTTCACCCTAAGGGGTTACCTACTGCACTGTAATTGTTTAGTGGCTACTTTCCTCTTGGTATGGGTAGAAGAGACTTTAGCTATGGTTAGCAAGCTCTTCTAGGAGAAGGACTCTCCAAAGTCAAACCATTGTTTTTTAGTCTTGGGTAGTGCCTTAGCCTCTGTACCATGGCCTTTCACCATCTTGGGTTAGAGTTCTCTTGCTTGAGGGTACACTCGGGCACACTATGCTATCTAATTTCTTTTCTTCATGTTTTGTTAACGTTTTTATAGTTTATATAGGAAATATTTATTTTAATGATTTTACTCTTCTTAAAATATTTTATTTTTCCTTTTTTCCTTTCCTCACTGGGCTATTTTCCTTGTTGGGGCCCCTGAGCTTATAGCAACCTGCCTTTCCAACTAGGTTGTAGCTTAGAAAATAATAATAATAATAATAATAATAATAATAATAATAATATTAATAATAGACTGGCAAAATCTAAACGAGGCCTTTTGCGTCAATAGGTGTAAAAGATGATGATGATTAAATAAAAAGGCGTAATTATCCACATTTTATCTTGAAAATCACCTTTAGAAATATAGAAAAAAATCACGTTCCATTTCTGCATAACCATGAAATTTAGTTTCACGACCCACAAATATAAAAAATAAGAAAATAAAACAAAATTCTTCTTTTACGGAATGTTATTCAATATTCAAAACGAAGAAAAAAAGGAATTTGGATATAAGCATTTCTTACATTGTTAACTAACCTGTTAGATTATTTTTTATTGACAATTGTATTCCCAAACGCATTAACCCTGGATAGGTACGGTGGGTCGTTTGCGACCCCGAGCGTCAAAAAAAAACAGGTTTTTCTCACGTGACTCACCCCTGTGACTGAATTTGTGGGTGATCGACCTGCAGGAGGTGTCTCCCCTACACGCTCTAGTAGTGTCCAGATGTGCATTGCTGTAGCTGTACTCCTTCCCCGATTTCTGAGACGCGTCGGGGTCGTTCGCGTCCGAGTTTACCCTTCTGAGGTAGTTTGCATAATTATCAAAGTTATTACGTATTATGAAATTGTCGTAGAATGGTGCAACTTGTATAGGTTATCAGTTGTGGAAAGTCTTGGTGGATTGTTTGGCTACCATGTGCATGTTTTTTTTTTTAGTTAAAATGTCGTTCATCACCACGAGGACCATTTTACCGCGAGTGCCCCTTTTTCATTTTTTTTCATTTTTTTGCCAAGTCATTTTTCCGTAAGATATTGCCAAATAGTGTCGTAAAACTTTTGCTTGTTTAGTGTTGGAAAGTGTGTCTAGATGATCTGGCTACCCATGCATGACTTTGTTTTTGTCAGATACGACGTAGTTATTGGTATATTGGGTATTTAACTGCGGTTACCAATTTCTGTTTTTTTTTCAATATTTGTAAAAATTACTACGTAGTAAGGAATTGCCGTATATTATTCATTTTTTTTTTCATGTTTATGTGTTAGAAAGTGTGCCTTGATGGTTGGGCTAACACGTGCATGTCTTTTTTTTTATCTGAGATGTCGTATATTAGAATGTCGGGCATTTTACCGCGAGTGTCCCTTTTTCATTTTTTTAAATTTTTTTGCCAAGTCATTTTTCCGTAAGATATTGCGAAATAGTGTCGTAAAACTTTTGCTTTTTTAATGTTGGAAAGTGTGTCTAGATGATCTGGCTACCCATGCGTGATTTTGTTTTTGTCAGATACGACGTAGTTATTGGTATATTGGGTATTTAACTGCGGTTGCCAATTTCTGTTTTTTTTCAATATTTGTAAAAATTTACTACGTAATAAGGAATTGCCGTATATTATTGATTTTTTTTTCATGTTTATGTGTTAGAAAGTGTGCCTTGATGGTTGGGCTAACACGTGCATGTCTTTTTTTTTTATCTGAGATGCCGTATATTAGAATGTTGGGCATTTTTCCGCGAGTGCCCCTTTTTATTTGTTTTGCATTTTTTTGCTTAGTCATGTTACCGTAAGGAATTGGCAAGTAGTGTCGCAAAACTTATATTTTTATAGTGTTGGAAAGTGTTTCTAGATGATCTGGCTACCCATGCCTATTTTTTTTTTAGCCAGATATGGCGTATATATAAGTATGTGTTCGATTTTCCTGTGATTGCCATTTTTTCGTTTTTTCCCATTTCTTTCAAAATTACTACGTACTAAGGAACTATCACAGAGTAATATTTCATTTATATGTTTATTTGTCGGAAAATATGCCTTGATGGTTTGCCTAGCACGTGGCTGAAATTTTTTTTTTCTGAAATGCCGTATATTAGAATGGCCATTTTTCCACGAGTGCCCCCTTTTATTTGTTTTGCATTTTTTTGCTTAGTCATGTTACCGTAAGGAATTGGCAAGTAGTGTCGCAAAACTTATATTTTTATAGTGTTGGAAAGTGTTTCTAGCTGATCTGGCTACCCATGCCTATCTTTTTTTTAGCCAGATATGGCGTATATATAGGTATGTGTTCGATTTTCCGGTGATTGCCATTTTTTCGTTTTTTCCCAATTTTTTCAAAATTACTACGTACTAAGGAACTATCACAGAGTAATGATTCCTCTAGATGTTTATTTGTCGGAAAATTTTGTTTACTTTTTTTTTGATTGAATATCATCAAATTTTTTTAGCTAAAATATTGTTTTACATTTTTTTTTTCGATTTTATTTCCCTTCAAAAAAAATTTTTTGGGTCAGAATTTTAATTTTATAGTCGTAAAATAATCGACAATTATCCAGCAACCCACCATACAATTTTTATGCATATCCAATAATAATTAGATTAGTAAATAACACCTTGAAATTGACATACCCTTCCTACATTTCAAGTGGCAGATTAGGGAGTCTGAGTCAGTGTGGTTGGCGGCCATTTTGTGGACATATCCGAAGCGTAAGCTGCCCTATCTATATATATTCTTGTTCCCTATAGAATTTGTGATATTTTGGTATATTTTTACCTGCATAAATATCATATTATATATTAAATATATGTATTTTTTTACAAAATTTCAAAGTACTCAAAAAATTACCTTTAGATATGGCCCCTGATATAAATGTAATTTACAAAATAATGAAGATTTTTTTACATATTTCTATTTTAGGATAACATATGTTTATTCCCTAAAAAAATTAGCCACTTCCTATTTCATTTGGGTACCCAAAAAAATTCATGAAATTTGGACAATTTTTTTAGGCCAAAAAAAGTTACCCTTTTTTTCTCATTTCAGATCTTCACCTCCATGGGTCTGACTTCATCCAAAATACATCAAGATGTGTCCTAAACATTCAAGAATCAATTCCTAAAAGGATTTGTGTATATATGTATAAACTTTTTTTTTATGAATTTTTATGTCAGGTCTTTTTTTTTCTACTTAATTTTTTAAAATATTTATAATAAATAGTTTTTCTGCAGATGAGTAGTATTTATCTTTACAGTTGTTTTGAGCATTCATTGAAGTTTTTTTTGGCAAATGAAAAAAGGAGGTTACTGCAAAAACTGATTTTTCAAGAATTTTTTTTGCCGTCGGGGTCGTTCGCGTCCGAGTATACCCTTAAAGGGGTGTCCGAGGACCGTACCTATCCAGGGTTAAAATAATCTACTGCTGTCATCCAAGCACAACTCTTTTGCCATCGGCGGAAGAAACAAACCTGAAGCAATACACTTTCATAATAGAACAAAGGGAGGAGTGCATGTACTGGACATGATGTGTGCCAGGTACAGCTGCAACCGGAAAACCAGACGCTGGCCACTGCTTGTTTTATGCCATGCTAAATATTGCTGTGATAAATTGATTTATTCTTAGCAAGCTTCAGCAAAATTGTCAAACAAAATTTAGGCGCCTCTTCATGCACACTCTCACCAGGGAGTTGGTCCAGCCTTGGGTAGAAAAGAGATTGCAACAGGCTGGGATGAAGTTGTCAGCCAGCCACCTAATCCGTTCCTGCTTCTCTCTCACAAGCAATGAGGAACCCCAGCGCCAGCAGGCAGGCCAAGGGAAAAAGAGATGCAGTATCTGCGAATGGAAAACAGCTAGCCAAACAAGGACATACTGCTCGTACTGTGTGAGGGCAGTCTGTCCGCGACACTACAGTGTCATTTTATTATTATTATTATTATTAAATGCTAAGCTACAACCCTAGTTGGAAAAGCAGGATGCTATAAGCCCAGGGGCCCCAACAGGGAAAATAGCTCAGTGAGGAAAGGAAACAAGGAAAAATAAAATATTTTAAGAATAATAACAACATTTAAATAAATATTTCCTATATAAACAATAAAAACTTCAACAAAACAAGAGAAAGAGAAACTAGATACAACAGTGTGCCTGAGTGTACCCTCAAGCAAGAGAACTCTAACCCAAGACAGTGGAAGGCCATGGTACAGAGGCTATAGCACTACCCAAGACTAGAGAACAATGGTTTGATTTTGGAGTGTCCTTCTCCTAGAAGAGCTGCTTACCATAGCTAAAGAGTCTCTTCTACCCTTACCAAGAGGAAAGTAGCCACTGAACAATTACACTGCCGTAGTTAACCCCTTGGGTGAAGAAGAATTGTTTAGTAATCTCAGTGTTGTCAGGTGTATGAGGACAGAGGAGAATCTGTAAAGAATAGGCCAGACTATTCGGTGTCTGTGTAGGCAAAGGGAAAGAACCGTAACCAGAGAGAAGGATCCAATATGGTACTGTCTGGCCAGTCAAAGGACCCCCTAACTCTCTAGCGGTAGTATCTCAACGGGAGGTTGGTGCCCTGGCCAACCTACTACCTATAAAGATGATGATGAGGACATCAAGTAGCAGGTAACTGTATTTGTTTCATATTGCATTCACACATTGAAAATATACTTGAAACAAAGTTATTAGAAATTTTTTTTTATTGCATATACAAGCATAAAATTCACCAGAACATATCATCATAGCTGAAAACTCAAGTGTTTGCTGCTGGAGTGTAAATAATGATATATCCGTTTTTATTTATTCCAGGACCGATGTTTTCTGTGGTTCCCAGGATGAATAAGATGCCTAGGGGATTCTTTATAGTTCTTAGTTCATATATTCGAAAATCTTTTTCGCTGAATGACGTGTCTTTTTATCATTACAGTACCTCAATTGATAAGATCTTTTTTATATCAAAGTTTTTTTCTAATAAATCAAAAATATATTCTGTTAAGTTTAATTGTCATAATTGAGGGTGATATTTGTTCAAGAATATTATTTTTTTACTTTTGTATAGTTTTGGTAAAATAGAGCATGTTTGCATTTTTTTTACCTACAATAATTCCCATATGGATACAGGATTTCCTATAGCGTTACGCGCAGGTATGATTTCTTATCTAGGGTTTAAATAACTGCATGATTTGAATTATGTTTGGTATGAATTGGGATTGGAAATTCGTTTATGTAACCAGATTCTGGCTGGGCAGATATTCTAACTTATACCTCTTATACGAAATTGGGTAAATATTTACTGTTATCTGCCAAAATCATGTTTATATATATATATATATATATATATATATATATATGTATGTATGTATGTATGTATGTATGTATGTATATATATAGGCCTTTATATATAAATTTATATATGTATATATATATATGTATGTATGTATGTATATATGTTAGTTACCAGGCATAATAGCATATTCTATTATAGAACTAATAGACGTAATGTACCTGGGAAAATATTACATTTTAAAAAATAGATTAGCTAATGCAATGCATGCATTATTAAGATTTACCATTATTGTTATGTACACTTTCATGAGCATCTTACTCTTCCTACCCCTAGAAGTTTTCAATTAAAATTATATTCGCATTTGTCTATACTCCTGGTAGGGGGAAAAAATCGCTGATGGGTTTTAAACCTCAAGAGTTGATGATAAAAATGTTAGGAAATAAAGGATCTCCCCAGTATTGCAGATTTCATAAAAATGTGTAATAATTCTACGTCATTTAGGAAAGCAAAATAAACGAGTATGGTTATGTACAGGAAACCTTATAAAAAATGTCTTAAGCTATACAGAATCTAGAGCAGTGTCAAGTTTCATTTATCCTACAGACCTGAACTACGGAATCAGATTGAATGGATAAGTAAGGAAAGGATTATGTAAATTTACAACATAGAATAAGATCTGACTTCTTAGGCTAATAAATTTCCTGTTACTAATCTTATATACTCCATAAGGCTGAGTATCCATTACATTCAAGTCTACCCACAAATATCCAAAATAACACTAGATCTGCAATTAGTTCTAAAGTCGGGTTTACACGATCGAACGGTTCGTCGAACGTGGTTCAACAGACAAGTGTTTGAAGTGATGTTCAAACGTGTGAACGGGGTATTTGGTTGTCGAACGATTCGAAAAAGTTTGTTCTCGCTTGACTTTTGTGGGCGGGGCTTCATTGTCTACAAACCTTATGCATTTGTGGCTGACTACACTCCTTTAATCCATTTAACAAGTAAGATCGACTCTCGGGTTCGACGATGTAAACCCGGCTTCATTGTGTTTTGTAGATGTTCAGTACCATTCTGTTTTGGATGATCTCCCTTTTCGTTTGGTCAAATAGCAAGGAACTTCAACAAAGATTTAAAGTTAATGTAGATGGTTTGTCGAGGAACAGACTTACGCTTTTTCTTGTTTCCATGCTATTTTTCGTACATAGTTTATTTAATTTTTTTTTTTTTTTTTTTTTTTAATGCCAGCCTTTCCAACAGAGATTTCATTGATTTTTTTTCGCATCCCTTCGCCTATACATAGTCATATTAGATATGCAGGTAAAAATTATCACCAAATAATGGCTAGGTTAAGCAAAATTTGTAAGTAAATTCGCCTGAATTCTGTGTTACAGTATGAACATGAGTGGTGGTATGACAATGAAATAGTATCCAACAGATTTTTGAAGAATATTGGGAGTTAAATAGCATTACAGATTTAGAAATGAAACTATAAGAGAGATTAGTCGAGTGCCATATGTGGATGAGATCATGGTGAGGGGTAGATGGCGATAGTTTAGGCACCCTCTTTCCAATTCCAAAGAGAGAGTAGGTTAACCTTGTGAAGAGACTAGTTTACCAAACATTTAACTGGGCTCCACAAGGCATTAGAAGCGTTGGAAAACCCAAGCCTATATAGCAGAGGACTATGAAGCGTAAAGTAGATGATGTGGGATATAAAAGCTCAAGCTGTAGGTAGTAGGTTGACCAGGGCACCAGCCACCCGTTGAGATACTACCGCTAGAGAGTTATGGGCTTCTTTGGCTAGCCAGAGAGTAATACACTGGATCCTTTCTCTCCGGATACGGTTCACTTTCCCTTTGCCTACACATACTCCGAATAGTCTGTCCTATTATGTACAGATTCTTCTCTGTCCTCATACACCTGACAACACCGAGATTGCCAAACAATCCTTCTTCACCCTAAGGGGTTACCTACTGCACTGTAATTGTTTAGTGGCTACTTTCCTCTTGGTATGGGTAGAAGAGACTTTAGCTATGGTTAGCAAGCTCTTCTAGGAGAAGGACTCTCCAAAGTCAAACCATTGTTTTTTAGTCTTGGGTAGTGCCTTAGCCTCTGTACCATGGCCTTTCACCATCTTGGGTTAGAGTTCTCTTGCTTGAGGGTACACTCGGGCACACTATGCTATCTAATTTCTTTTCTTCATGTTTTGTTAACGTTTTTATAGTTTATATAGGAAATATTTATTTTAATGATTTTACTCTTCTTAAAATATTTTATTTTTCCTTTTTTCCTTTCCTCACTGGGCTATTTTCCTTGTTGGGGCCCCTGAGCTTATAGCAACCTGCCTTTCCAACTAGGTTGTAGCTTAGAAAATAATAATAATAATAATAATAATAATAATAATAATAATATTAATAATAGACTGGCAAAATCTAAACGAGGCCTTTTGCGTCAATAGGTGTAAAAGATGATGATGATTAAATAAAAAGGCGTAATTATCCACATTTTATCTTGAAAATCACCTTTAGAAATATAGAAAAAAATCACGTTCCATTTCTGCATAACCATGAAATTTAGTTTCACGACCCACAAATATAAAAAATAAGAAAATAAAACAAAATTCTTCTTTTACGGAATGTTATTCAATATTCAAAACGAAGAAAAAAAGGAATTTGGATATAAGCATTTCTTACATTGTTAACTAACCTGTTAGATTATTTTTTATTGACAATTGTATTCCCAAACGCATTAACCCTGGATAGGTACGGTGGGTCGTTTGCGACCCCGAGCGTCAAAAAAAAACAGGTTTTTCTCACGTGACTCACCCCTGTGACTGAATTTGTGGGTGATCGACCTGCAGGAGGTGTCTCCCCTACACGCTCTAGTAGTGTCCAGATGTGCATTGCTGTAGCTGTACTCCTTCCCCGATTTCTGAGACGCGTCGGGGTCGTTCGCGTCCGAGTTTACCCTTCTGAGGTAGTTTGCATAATTATCAAAGTTATTACGTATTATGAAATTGTCGTAGAATGGTGCAACTTGTATAGGTTATCAGTTGTGGAAAGTCTTGGTGGATTGTTTGGCTACCATGTGCATGTTTTTTTTTTTTAGTTAAAATGTCGTTCATCACCACGAGGACCATTTTACCGCGAGTGCCCCTTTTTCATTTTTTTTCATTTTTTTGCCAAGTCATTTTTCCGTAAGATATTGCCAAATAGTGTCGTAAAACTTTTGCTTGTTTAGTGTTGGAAAGTGTGTCTAGATGATCTGGCTACCCATGCATGACTTTGTTTTTGTCAGATACGACGTAGTTATTGGTATATTGGGTATTTAACTGCGGTTACCAATTTCTGTTTTTTTTTCAATATTTGTAAAAATTACTACGTAGTAAGGAATTGCCGTATATTATTCATTTTTTTTTTCATGTTTATGTGTTAGAAAGTGTGCCTTGATGGTTGGGCTAACACGTGCATGTCTTTTTTTTTATCTGAGATGTCGTATATTAGAATGTCGGGCATTTTACCGCGAGTGTCCCTTTTTCATTTTTTTAAATTTTTTTGCCAAGTCATTTTTCCGTAAGATATTGCGAAATAGTGTCGTAAAACTTTTGCTTTTTTAATGTTGGAAAGTGTGTCTAGATGATCTGGCTACCCATGCGTGATTTTGTTTTTGTCAGATACGACGTAGTTATTGGTATATTGGGTATTTAACTGCGGTTGCCAATTTCTGTTTTTTTTCAATATTTGTAAAAATTTACTACGTAATAAGGAATTGCCGTATATTATTGATTTTTTTTTCATGTTTATGTGTTAGAAAGTGTGCCTTGATGGTTGGGCTAACACGTGCATGTCTTTTTTTTTTATCTGAGATGCCGTATATTAGAATGTTGGGCATTTTTCCGCGAGTGCCCCTTTTTATTTGTTTTGCATTTTTTTGCTTAGTCATGTTACCGTAAGGAATTGGCAAGTAGTGTCGCAAAACTTATATTTTTATAGTGTTGGAAAGTGTTTCTAGATGATCTGGCTACCCATGCCTATTTTTTTTTTAGCCAGATATGGCGTATATATAAGTATGTGTTCGATTTTCCTGTGATTGCCATTTTTTCGTTTTTTCCCATTTCTTTCAAAATTACTACGTACTAAGGAACTATCACAGAGTAATATTTCATTTATATGTTTATTTGTCGGAAAATATGCCTTGATGGTTTGCCTAGCACGTGGCTGAAATTTTTTTTTTCTGAAATGCCGTATATTAGAATGGCCATTTTTCCACGAGTGCCCCCTTTTATTTGTTTTGCATTTTTTTGCTTAGTCATGTTACCGTAAGGAATTGGCAAGTAGTGTCGCAAAACTTATATTTTTATAGTGTTGGAAAGTGTTTCTAGCTGATCTGGCTACCCATGCCTATCTTTTTTTTAGCCAGATATGGCGTATATATAGGTATGTGTTCGATTTTCCGGTGATTGCCATTTTTTCGTTTTTTCCCAATTTTTTCAAAATTACTACGTACTAAGGAACTATCACAGAGTAATGATTCCTCTAGATGTTTATTTGTCGGAAAATTTTGTTTACTTTTTTTTTGATTGAATATCATCAAATTTTTTTAGCTAAAATATTGTTTTACATTTTTTTTTTCGATTTTATTTCCCTTCAAAAAAAATTTTTTGGGTCAGAATTTTAATTTTATAGTCGTAAAATAATCGACAATTATCCAGCAACCCACCATACAATTTTTATGCATATCCAATAATAATTAGATTAGTAAATAACACCTTGAAATTGACATACCCTTCCTACATTTCAAGTGGCAGATTAGGGAGTCTGAGTCAGTGTGGTTGGCGGCCATTTTGTGGACATATCCGAAGCGTAAGCTGCCCTATCTATATATATTCTTGTTCCCTATAGAATTTGTGATATTTTGGTATATTTTTACCTGCATAAATATCATATTATATATTAAATATATGTATTTTTTTACAAAATTTCAAAGTACTCAAAAAATTACCTTTAGATATGGCCCCTGATATAAATGTAATTTACAAAATAATGAAGATTTTTTTACATATTTCTATTTTAGGATAACATATGTTTATTCCCTAAAAAAATTAGCCACTTCCTATTTCATTTGGGTACCCAAAAAAATTCATGAAATTTGGACAATTTTTTTAGGCCAAAAAAAGTTACCCTTTTTTTCTCATTTCAGATCTTCACCTCCATGGGTCTGACTTCATCCAAAATACATCAAGATGTGTCCTAAACATTCAAGAATCAATTCCTAAAAGGATTTGTGTATATATGTATAAACTTTTTTTTTATGAATTTTTATGTCAGGTCTTTTTTTTTCTACTTAATTTTTTAAAATATTTATAATAAATAGTTTTTCTGCAGATGAGTAGTATTTATCTTTACAGTTGTTTTGAGCATTCATTGAAGTTTTTTTTGGCAAATGAAAAAAGGAGGTTACTGCAAAAACTGATTTTTCAAGAATTTTTTTTGGCGTCGGGGTCGTTCGCGTCCGAGTATACCCTTAAAGGGGTGTCCGAGGACCGTACCTATCCAGGGTTAAAATAATTGCATTAATAACACATTAAGCAAATTACTTCAATTGATTTATATGTCAAATCTCGTTCTCAGTATCTAAACTTTTTATTACCCCATATTTTTCTCTTAGTTAACAATATCAACCATAATTGCACAACATTTGATTGATATCTCATTCTAAATCTATTATGGTTGTTATTCCAAAATAATTGAATTAGCATAATTATTATATGTATTTTTCTCACATTTACAGAAGTATGCACATATCTTTATTTAATTTGGTTACAATATTACAAATTTTACAAACAATATGACTGGTTACATGTTGATAAAATGTCAAAGCTTTTCTCTATATTTATGGTTGTGCACTTGTTGTCTGCCCATCGCAGTCATGTTGGCAACTTCCACTGCATCCGGTATATCAATCAAATTATTCCCTTCATATCTCATATTCATGACCCCACTAAAGTGTTCCATCCAACGTTGCCTTTCTTCATTTGTAGTTGATATAACAGATCCATCTCTCGTTTTGATGGGTATATGCCTTTTCTTTTCCCCAGTAGATATTTCATTAATAATTCTATGAGCAGTTCTTACACCATAGCCACTCCCTGGATTCATGGGTTTGTCATTCTCATCTGTTTTCCTATCTAAATATTCTATCCAATCATTCCTGGCTTTTCTTTTGAATTCACTATCAATACAGGAATACTTAGCAATCTCTACTTTGTAATTTTCATTACTTCCTTGAAAACTTTCAACACTCAATTTCTGTCATTGTCTCCTTTTTTAATATCCCAAGTATCATTTCATATCTATGGTTTTCTACTTATATAACTGCGTGTACAAAAACTTCACTACCAACTGACTGATATATGTTCTTGATGTCACACCATTCTTCATTGTCTGCTCTTCGCGTCTTAAAGTCTGTAAGACTGCAAATCGTCTCCTATATTCAATTGCAAAGGTTTCTCTGTGCTAAATGTACCAAACCTATCTAAATTTCTGTTGGGTGCTTTCAGTTTTTGTTATAGTGTGGCACTGAGGAGCTGGTCGTCACTATCAATATATGCAGCTATGTAGCTTCATACATTTCTAAGAGTCCTCCTTTTCTCTGTACCAATTGCTATGTGATCTATTTGGTTTTTGTAATTGCCACATGGTAAAGCCCATGCTTATTTATGGATATCCTTGTGCTGGAAAGAGTAACTCCAGTAACAATATTGTTTGTTGAACAAAAATTTATAAAGTGTGCCCCATTTTCATTTGCACCCTCGCCAAGACCCTCAACACCCGTCGCATTCTCTTCCTACTTTAGCATTGATGTCACCAATGACAATTTTCATATATGTATATATATATATATATGTATATATATATATATATATATATATATATATATATATATACAGTATATATATACGTATATATACAGTATATATATATATATATATATATATATATATATATATATATATATATATATATAAATTATATATACACAGTATACACGTATGAGCGAGTTTTATTGTATGTTACAATTTCTACTTTTTTATATCATTAAAATTCTTATATTTTTTAATTAAAAATTACTCAATGATATCGAATGACTTATACCTAGAGATTATATTCATAACGAAATTAAAGATATGAGATTTCTCAATATGACCACGACAAACAATTTAATGTTTTACTTTCGACTCAAAATCAACTAATCTCCACCATATATATATATATATATATATATATATATATATATATATATATATATATATATATATATATGTGTGTGTGTGTGTGTGTGTGTGTGCGTGAGTGTGTGTGTATATTGTAGAGCGTAAAAAAGATAGGCACTCCATACCATACTATGTAGGAATAATGATGATATAATTTCCCACTATATGTCGAGGAACAAAGAGAGATTTGACCAGCTTGACAAAAATAAGTATTATTATGATTCGTTAGTGGTTTCTCTGAGTTAATCTCTCTCTCTCTCTCTCTCTCTCTCTCTCTCTCTCTCTCTCTCTCTCTCTCTGATGACTTTAAGCTTATAATTTCTTCACTGCCAGTCAGCTTTCGTGAAGATGATCAATGAACAAATTGTAAGTTAACTTCAATATTTTTTATTCAAATTATATTCATAAATCGATGTCACTTTCTTAATTTGAGAAGTAACGAGAAACTATTATAATTATGACATGTATTTACCAAAGTGTTCTATATGATGTTTGTCTATTATCCAGTATTGGTTCCGGGGAATATGTCACAGAAGTGAAACTCTTGGTGATGTTTTCTAGAAGCGAATGCAGAAACAAATTAAACTAATATCGTGGAAAACTTCCGTTAAGAGGACGAACCTAGTTAATAATATAATTATCGTTATAAACGTTATATGTATGCGTGATAGATCTTCACAAGTGGTCGACATATAATACCTCTGAAAAGATGTTGTACAATAAAACATGTATGTTACAGTTAAGGACATTTCGATATTTAACCTTTTACGAAAACCTAAAGATAAAAAGTTTGGAGTAAATGACTAAGGGGAGATAACTTAAAGAATAAATTGAGTTAGTTCGTTCGTTTTATATCGCCCTCAGCCTCTAAATAAGGGGACCATGGGCTTTTGCGTTGGCAACCCATAAAATTAATTGTTTATGTCGGTTATGACGAATTTGGAGCTCAGGTG
>NC_090736.1:56094067-56099067 GCF_036898095.1 Palaemon carinicauda | reverse complement strand
ATTCATGTCAACATCAATAGTATTGAATAATCAATTTAATGTTTTATCAGATAATTGTGAGACAATAGATTTTCCTATGAAACACACGGCCGAATTAAGTAAAACAGTGCATGCTCCCGTAGATTTGCAACGAATTCATACAATAATAAGCCAAAATGAGTTACGGCCAACCTTATATGCTGTAAATTTAGAACACAAATCCTTTACGTTATTTTTTTACTCTGGTAGTCCACGTAATATTATGGATTTGAAGACGCATCATTTGTTGTTTCCGAACTTTCCGATTGAAAAATTAGGAATTAGACTTTCAGGTATAGGAAATAATGAATTAAACGTCATAGGCATAACTCATATTCAGTTCAGAGTCGGTAATCGCACGATTGCCGATACATTTGTTGTTGTAAAAAACATTAATATGTATCCAGCTGTAATTATAGGATACCCATCTATGGGAAATCAGAACATTATCTTAGCTCCTGCCAAGCACGGCGTGTATATCAAAGGGAAATTCTATAAGTCTTCTAATACCTTAAAGTCAGTTTTGGATAAAAAGGAGACGACAAATGTAACCGTAACGTACGTTGAAGAACCAATAACTTGTCTCACTAATAAAGAAATAATATACGCGACCCAGCAGAATTCTCGTTCACCCGTAATATCATCTTGCACGCAATCTATCGAACCAAACATACCTTCGAATTTAATAGTGCAAATAAAGAAAACACTACCGGGATCTGAAATATTAATCCTTTCCGATACTTTGAAAACCAACGGATTGTCTGTCACACAAGCTATTTATACAGTAGGCTCACATCAGCAATGTAATATCGAAGTCTGTAATCATTTAAATAACACTTTAGTAATTCACAAAAATCAACATATCTTGGATGTAGAAGTTTATAAACATCGTATTCTTACCGTTGCTGAAATCAATCACTCTCAATCAGTTGCGGATGAATCCCTTTTGCGATCTATTAAAAATAAAATCAGTAAGGACATTCAAGACGAAGAAATTCAGCAGAAAATTTTTGAACTTTTAACTAAATATCAAGATGTCTTTTCCACTACGGATGGATCCTTAAGAAAAACAGATGTGATCGAGCATCAAATAAGGTTAAAGGACAAGCAGAAAATTATATATGTACCCTCGTACAGACTCCCTATGAAATTCCAGAATGAAATAAATGATGAAGTAGGTAAAATGTTAGAGGAAGGAGTCATTAGAAAATCAAACAGCCCTTATAATTTTCCTTTAATAGTTGTACCGAAAAAAGATCGAACATGGCGTATCTGCGTCGACTTTCGTCGTCTAAACGAGGAAACGATCCCTGATCGATTCCCAGTGCCATGTACTGACGATATTTTGTCTTTGTTAGGTCAGAATAAATATTTTACCAGTTTGGACTTACTTAAAGGCTTTCACCAGATATCATTAGAAGAAGATAGTATCCCATACACAGCCTTCAGCACAGCCAGGGGACATTTTGAATTTTTACGGATGCCTTTTGGTTTACGTTGTGCTCCTATAACATTTACAAGAATGATTAACATAGTGTTTGGAGACTTGTTAGGGGATATATTGCATGCCTATATGGATGATCTTGTAATCTTTTCCAACACCTTAGAAGAACATCTACGTAAGTTAGAACTAGTACTACAGAGATTAAGACAACATAACTTAAGGGTAAAGATTAGTAAGTGTGAATTTTTCAAAACAGAATTAATATATTTGGGTTTCATGGTGTCAAGCCAAGGTCTTAAAGTAGTCCATGATAAGGTGTCGGCTATACGTAATTTTCCCATACCTACTAATGTCAAGGGAATACAGCAATTTCTGGGTTGTAGTGGATATTACAGGCGTTTTATACGCAACTATTCAATAATAGCCGCTCCTTTAACTGATCTTACGAAGAAGGGCGTAGATTTCATTTGGTCTGAGCAACATCAACAGGCGTTTAATACTTTGAAAGATGAACTGTGTAGTTCTCCTATCTTAAAATTTCCTGACTTCGGTAAGGAATTCTTCATTGCAACAGACGCATCAGACTTAGGAGTAGGAGGGGTATTGCTTCAGCAATATGATAAACAATTTTTCCCGATAGCTTTCTATTCTCGAAAATTGAGAACTTCCGAAAGTAAGTATGCAGTAATAGACAAGGAAGGACTAGCTATTGTTAATTCGCTAGTGCATTTTAAGTTCATAATTTACGGTTATCCCGTTAAGGTTCTTACTGACCATAAACCACTAACAGAGTTCTTTAAAGGCTTCAACCACAGCCCTAAACGAACTCGGTGGCATTTGATCATTCAAGATTTTGGCGCAAGAATCGGGTATTTACCTGAGAAAGCAAATATCATTGCGGATGCATTATCACGCAACCCCGTGTCATCTTGTACGGAGCCTTTAGCTGAATTAATAGATATATCAACATCCATGCCTATTGTAAAAACAATATCTGAACAAGAAGAATTAGGCTGGAGTGCTGAATTGTTACAGACTGAGCAAAGGAAAGATCAGAAAATAGAAACAATTATAAATGCTTTGAAAGGCAATCATAAAGAAAAGGAATATATAAAGTATAAGCAGCAGAATTATATATTCAAAGATAATATTCTGTGTAGGACTGTGACAAGGAAACCCCGCAATACACCACATGTAACTAACGACCAGGTAGTAGTACCAATCTCACTTATTTCCACTGTCCTGAATTGGTTGCATTCAAATCCATTACATGGACACCCTGGGTTCTCATTAATGTCACAGAAAGCCAAATCATTGTTTTATTGGCATACAATGCTTACAGATATAAAAAGACACATAGCTAATTGTCGCACATGTCAGGAAAACAAAGGGCATACGAAAACACCTGTCAGCCTAGGAGCTTATCCTGTGCCCAATCAACCCTTTGAAAGAATACATTTAGATTTGTTAACAGACAGAGGAAATAAGCACCTCTTAGTAATTATAGATGCTTTAACTCGATATACAGAACTAATAGCGCTTAAAACTAAAACTGCGATTGAATGCGCTAGGAAGTTTTACGAGTGTTACATTTGTAAACATGGAATTCCACACATGATAATCTCAGACTCGGGTGGTGAATTTAATAATCACTTTCTTACCTCATTGTGTGAATTCCTCAACATAAAGAAGATTAATACCATGATATATCACCCAGAGTCGAATGGGCTAGTGGAAAGAGCAAATAGGAAGATATTAAATATATTGAGGGTAACACTAGGGGGATCAGACCCCAACTGGGATATTGCAATACCGGCGGCACTGAGTACTCTGAATCATTCATATCATATATCAATTAAAATGTCACCGCATGAAGCATTGTATGGTACCCCAGTTAGAACACCTTTCCATGTATTAACGCCTATAACTAATCTATCAAATCCTTTAAAAGAATGTATAAATGCAAGTATAAGTCGATATGATATCCTTCGAAAGAATTTAGAAGAATCACAAATCATAATGAAAAGGAATCATGATAAAATAGCGAAACCAACTAAAACATATACCGTGGGTGAGAACATCTATATTCAAATCAATGTCAGAAAAGGGCTCAACTATAAATTAACACCTAAGTTTGAAGGCCCATTTAACATTTTGGAAACATTAACGGCCAATAGGTTTAGAATTCAAAACGTAGCCCAACCCACGGATGAGAGAATAGTACCATTGGCTCACATAAGAAATTAAAAAGAAAAGAGAGGAAAAGAAGTGAGGGAAAATTTTATTCTGTTTTATGTGATTAAAAGTTTTCTTTTTAATACAGGAGTAATTACATATATTTTTTCTCGTTACAGGTTTCCAAGATGAATTTTTTGTTGTTGGGAGTGATATTGTTCGCTCAGACATTTTTCTCGTATGGGATGAGCTCTAAGACTAAAAATATATATTTTAAATATGGCAATATAGTTGAAAGACAAGAAGACATTTTTATTACGTCAACCAACGTAATTGTAGAAGTGAATATGCAAGCAATTTTTCTTCAAGAGAATGATGTCATTAGCTTAAGAACCGCCATTTCAAGGTTTTCTGCATCATTGGATGAGTTGCATAGAAGACATTTTCATTTGACTACTTAGAGTTTGCTTGGATCAACATTAAAAGTTGCAGAGATGCTATCTGATGACTTGAAAAATAAGACTGGCGAGACAGGATCTTTGGCTTATGACCTTTTGATGTGGACTGTAGGACACGAACAGAAAGAAAGACGGAATCCGTTTATTTATGCTGCATTAAGCATCTTTGGGTCTGTTGCAAGTTTAGGTTTAGGAATTTCCAATCGTCTTAAAATTAGTAATCAAAATAAGAAAATTGAGTTCTTGACTCATAAAGATGAATTGATTATGTCAGAACTAAGGAATCAGTTAGCTTCAATCAATAAAATTATGGATTTATTAAATGAACATTCAGATAATATCGTTCAAATTATGGAAGTACAGGATTTGTTGGCAACATTAACGTATTATGATTCAAAGATAGATCACGTACATAACAGAATTACACATTTCATTGAGAAATCCAAGGATTATGTAGAAGCTATCACGTTAGCAACTAAAGGTGTATTGTCGCCCCATTTGTTGCCTATAAGTTACTTAAAATTAATTCTGAAGAACGGAAGGGATAAACTAGGCTATGTTCCTTTGTTAGACGAACATAGGTTAGAATTTTATTACAGCCTAATTACAGTAAACGTAGATAATAACAAGATTAGGATTACAATTCCCTTTGATTCTTCTGATGCCTGGCAATCTTACAGGATATCACCATTTCCGACTTTCATGACGAATCACTCAAATCCAGTAATATCCAGTTTGACAGGACACGTATTGATTTCCCCAGACAAGGAAACATATACGGTCATTAAAGACTTAAATCAATTAACTCACTGTTCAGACGCAATGGATAGAAAAATATGTACAGCTGACTCATTTGAATTCCATAAAAACTTAATGGATTCATGCGAGTTAGGTATAGTGCTAGA
>NC_090736.1:56071567-56089067 GCF_036898095.1 Palaemon carinicauda | reverse complement strand
TTTAAGCAAAGATCATTTATCATATATAGCAGGAACCATTTACCTCTTCTGTCTAGTAGTTCAAGAAATCCAATGATAACTGACTCTATAATTAAATTATGAATGTGGTAGTGATTTTTACAACCCATTTACACTGTTTCTCCATTCGTATATTTTGCTTAAAAAAAGCTCCACCAGCTCGAGTAAATTTTGTGGTGGTATGAACGTTTTTTATTTAAATCTTCTTTGGAATCTTTGATTCGGAAACTATAACTACTATATAAAGAAGCTCTACATTACCTCCTAATATATATATATATATATATATATATATATATATATATAATTATGTCTATATATATGTTCAAATAAGCCATATATTTTAATACCTTAATGTCTGGATTCTCTCTAATACCTCGAGAGCAGAAACCCAAGGGGGAAACCAACTCCAATACAATAGCTTCAGGCAGGCCGGGGAATCGAACCCTGGTCCAGGAAGCTGGTATGAGTGTAACATAGCATTTAGCCACAGAGAGATCCCTCTCTCCGTGGCTAAATGCCTTGACGATGCCACGACGATGTTTCGATTCCCTTGCTGTTCAAAAGCTATTGTCTTTGAGTTGGTTCCCCCTTGGGTCTCTGATCCCGAGGTATAAGAGAGAATCCAGACATCAAGGCACACACACTTATTCAGCCTTTATTTTCCCCATTATACTGGGTCGAATGTTCGAGACAACTTCTCCGTCTATCTCTATTCCTTGCATCTTCTTACCAAAGTACAATATTACCCATATCTCTCCTCACCACATCCATCCATCTAATCCACTGATGCCCCACACTCCTCCTCCAAATCGAGGGGACGTTCTTAGCCTTGTTGATTGGTTTCATCTCCTTCCTAATTATTACATCGCCATAGTGACTAAGATGAGTTTCACTCAACATTCTCCTTTACCATTACATATACCTCAGCGGTAATGATATTCCAACAATCCACCTCACCATCCTCATCTTGGTTCTTTCCAACAGTCCCTACTCCTTCCCTTTAAAGTGCTCAAGTTTCTGTCCCATATGATAGTACAGTCCTAATAACTGTCTTACAGAGGTTCATTTCGAGCCTTAATTTCATTTTCTTGTCTAAAACATCTCTAATTACTTCTATCCATTTTTGCCATGCATATATCATGCTCTGTGTCACTACTTTATTAGTAGCTGCCTCCTCTGTTATTATTGATCCCAAGGAGTTGACTTATTGTTGTGTTTTAGCACCAAATGCTTACTTCTTCATACCCTTCTCTACTACAAACCCTTGGGTTTGTTTTTATAATGGTCATCTTCTGTCATTTCCCTCCTAAGACCCATTTCCATGCATAAAACCTTTTTCTGTAAATACGTATTATTATAAATATATGAAAATATTTACATTAGGAAATGCACATCTATATATACTATTATATATATATATATATATATATATATATATATATATATATATATATATATATATACTATATATATGTATATACACATATACATATATATATATGTGTGTATATATATATATATATATATATATATATATATATATATAGTTTTATATTTGTATATTGAAATATATACGTATATATGCTCAATTATATATACTATTATATATATTTATATATATATGTATGTACATATATGTATACTGTATATATATATATATATATATAAATATATATATATATATATATATATATATATATATATATATATATATATATATATATATATATATATATATATATATATATATATATATATATATATATATATATATATATATATATATATATATATATATACAACCACAATGGCATTTATTACCAAATATATATCCACTGGAATTCATTTATGATAATATCTTCTGCCCAGGCAGAGATTCGAACCCCGGCCTATTCAGCCGAAACCATGCCTGCGAGGACTCTACCAACTGAGCTATTTTGATGAATTCCAGTGGACATATATTCCCGAGATACAATTCGGTATTAAATGCTATTGTGGTTGATATTTACATTGATTGAAATCACGTGTGTTAGTGATATATATATATATATATATATATATATATATATATGCTTATGTACTTTTATACTTGTGTATATACTTATATACATATATAAAACAAATATATATGTATATATATATATATATATATGTGTATATACATGTACATACATATTTATTTGTTTTTATATATGTATAATGTATCTATAATATATGTATGTATATAATAATTCAAATATATATGTATGTATGAATATATATATATATATATATATATATATATATATATATATATATGTGTGTGTGTGTGTGTGTGTGTAATGTATCAATGTACATGCATAATCAAATTTATAGATATATTCATAATTTCATACCTATATGCATATTTAAAGGAATATATATATATATATATAAATATGATATATATATGTATATATATATATATATATATATATATATATATATATATATATATATATATATATATATATCTCCGACGCGTATCAACGGAAAAAGTGTATCTATCTCTCTCTCTCTCTCTCTCTCTCTCTCTCTCTCTCTCTCTCTCTCTCTCTCTCTCTCTCTCTATATATATATATATATATATATATATATGTGTGTGTGTGTGTCCTTTTGTCTCCGAATGAAGTCATTATAATTGTGTTTGTGTGTAAAACCATCCTTTGGCATGTCACCTGTGAGGTCGTCCGTGTGACATAGTTGATCTTATGAATTAATTAATCAATTTATCTATGAAATCACCAGTGTTGGAAGGTCATGTGATTTGAGATGGTAATTTATTTTATATAATCGCTGGAAATTTACCTTTTTTAAATGTTCATTTCGTTAATGTTTCTTTTTTTATAATTGTTGTTTTTATCTAAACGGTCTGAGGAGTTAGGTTTGGCTATTAGTATACTTACAATAGATTGTATTCATCTTTACTTATACATTTCAATCAATAGTTTCAGGAGCTGTGGATAGAAATAATGATGGAAAGGTAAGGCAAAACATTTATATTAATTTGTACATCATCCCATATCGGCAATTCCAAATTTCTTTGATGCGAGAACATTTTTCCCACCTCCTGACCGGCGAGTGTCTGCTTACTGACTGATAGTCTCAATGTATTTGATAAGAGCCGTCCTTCCGCCACGTGGTCGCCTACGGCGCTGACTTCAATTGATCTGTTGGCCATCCCACGCATGATTCATAAACGGTTGTCCAGAGCAAGGTCGAAATGTTGCGTAAATTCGTGTACTTCCTCAGGTAATCGTTATGCTACTTTATCACCCAAATAGCCTATTCCTCGGGCTCTGAACTCCATTGGTTATGATAGTCTTTCTATCTAACCTTTTAACCTTCCTCATAAAATCTAGATATAAGCTCATAAATCTACGTCAATTAATTTTTAATGACGTCATATAAGTTTTTAATTTCCGATTATTACCTCTGCTTTTATTAACTACTTTGAACCTCGTAACGTAACCTTACACACACACACACACACACACACACACACACACACACACATATATATATATATATATATATATATATATATATATATATATATATATATATATATATATATGTCTATATATGCATATTTACCAATAATTCTAACAAAATACAGTTAGGAAATAATACTTTTAACATAGAATAATATCTTTTCATTGTTCCCTGAAAATAAAATTCCTTACGAAACTCTGTCAATAATAGGAATTTAAAAGTGTTTAGAAAGATACGTACACAAGAATCCCTTCCATGGAAATAAAAGCAAGAAAAACATTTTGCTGTTCCTGCAAATCATCAAACTAAGGAAAGAGATTACCATTTGAATGAGAGAGAGAGAGAGAGAGAGAGAGAGAGAGAGAGAGAGAGAGAGAGAGAGAGAGAGAGAGAGAGATTTGTAAATAGAATTTGAATAAAGTGTTTTGATATTAACTTTCACTTTGTTCATTGATCCTCTTTGCAAATGCTGAAAGACAGTGAAGAAATTATAAGCTGAGAGAGAGAGAGAGAGAGAGAGAGAGAGAGAGAGAGAGAGAGAGAGAGAGAGAGAGAGAGAGAGAGAGAGAGAGAGAGAGAGAGAATTTGTAAATAGAATTAGAATAAAGTGTATTGAAATTAATTTTCACTTTGTTCATTGATTATCTTTGCGAATGTTGAATGGCAGTGAAGAAATTATAAGCTGAAGGTAATGAGAGAGAGAGTGAGAGAGAGAGAGAGAGAGAGAGAGAGAGAGAGAGAGAGAGAGAGAGAGAGATAGAGAGAGAGATTTGTAAATAGCATTTGAATAAAGTGTATTGAAATTACCTTTCACTTTGTTCATTAATCATCTTTGCGAAGGTAATGAGAGAGAGAGAGAGAGAGAGAGAGAGAGAGAGAGAGAGAGAGAGAGAGAGAGAGATTTGTAAATAGCATTTGAATTAAGTGTATTGAAATTAACTTTCACTTGTTCATTGATCATCTTTACGAATGCTGAATGGCAGTGAAGAAATTATAAGCTGAGAGAGAGAGAGAGAGAGAGAGAGAGAGAGAGAGAGAGAGAGAGAGAGAGAGAGAGAGATTTGTTAATAGCATTTGAATTAAGTGTATTGAAATTAACTTTCACTTTGTTCATTAATCATCTTTGCGAAGGTAATGAGAGATGAGAGAGAGAGAGAGAGAGAGAGAGAGAGAGAGAGAGAGAGAGAGAGAGAGATTTGTAAATAGCATTTAAATTAAGTGTATTGAAATTAACTTTCACTTTGTTCATTGATCATCTTTGCGAATGCTGAATGGCAGTAAAGAAATAATAAGCTTCAGGTCATGAGAGAGAGAGAGAGAGAGAGAGAGAGAGAGAGAGAGAGAGAGAGAGAGAGACTATATGTTATACAAGCAATAATTGACTGAGGCAGTTCCATGAATACAATGCATGACATTATCTTTACAAAAGAATTTGTGATGGAGAGGAATGCTAGTTTATGTAAATGATTACTTTCTTGTTCTTAAATTAAGTTTTGAAATCGAATAGCTGTCTTAGGTAAAAGATTTGATCATGTTATATAATCCTTTACTATTTTAGGCTTATCTCTTAATACTTGACGCCATATATCCCTTTCTCCATAAGGAAAGTGGCGTTAATTCTACTTGATACTGCATAGCACTGTCCAAGAGCAAAATGGCGTTGATTCTAATGTATTTTCCCTTCCTAAGCTATCTAAATTTTTAATGAGAGAGAGAGAGAGAGAGAGAGAGAGAGAGAGAGAGAGAGAGAGAGAGAGAGAGAGAGAGTTGAATTTCCCACCAATACGTGAATGTTCTGAAATTTATTTTTGTAGATGTATCTGAACGAATTAACTATCAAACAATACTTTCAGTGCAACAGTATATGAATATTTTAATGCAATGTAAGTTTTTCGATTTGAAGTGAATCGTTCTCACGTAGCTTAAAAGGATTCATTCATCACATTGAAATATTGGGTGAAAATCGCACGAAAGTCGCTTTAGATTTCATTAACTTCTGCGGGTCATTAGCCTTACATAAGTCATCATTAACTTGTGCGAAAAAATTAATGCACCTCTGAATAGTAAAGACATTGGGTTGGATTCGATTTGGACAGGTGCCAATAATGCATTAGCTCTTTAGGATTAATGTCTTTATTCGGAGCCATAAGGACATATCCTTTTCTATTGATAATGATTTATAGATTACAAATCCAAAGATTGTGATGGCATAATTGCTGGTTTTATTTAGGCTGAAAACTGACACTGACATACAGAAGTACGTGGAGTAATAGAATGATGCTATTTACTTTGTTTCTGTTGCCGACGGAATTAATGGAATACTATGTGTTTTTTATTGTGTTTATTAACCGTATATTCAGGTACCTGACAAACGCCCCTTGATAAAACCGTACATGGATAAACCTAAGGATTGTTATCGAGATAATTCAGTTTTGGGATGGATTAGTTAACACCAAGTGTCATGTCAAATATGGCTATTTTAAGAGACAAGACTTATAAGCTGCTCAAATATTTCATAGTAGACTACATATTTGTAATATTCGTTTCAATTTTGCTTCGTGTTATCATGTATAATGAATAAACGCAATTTCTCGAATGAGTTTCTCTATTCATCGTTGGGTGACTTTGCCGGAAGAATTCACCGAATGTTAAGTACGATTTTTCTTGTTAGCTCGTATTTATCAAATAATTTATGATGTATTATCAACACTGCTGTGGGTAATATTCGTGATTTTTTATTATAGTAATTAACAATTTTCTAAACCTAGAATGGAAAAAACTAAAGAAAAAAGGCGGTTTCACATTTTAAAACTCGAACCTGACAGCGGCTGTTTATTTCTGTTTCTCCTCAAGATCAATATCCCTTATATAATAAAGAGTAACTTTCTATCTATCTATCTGTACACACACACACACACACACTCACACACACACACACACATATATATATATATATATATATATATATATATATATATATATATATATATATATATGTATATATGTATATGTATATATATGTATATATATATATATATATATATATATATATATATATATATATATACATACATTAAAATACACAACTTTCCGTGTATTTATGATAAATAAAACAACCCACAATTTATGAAAAATGTAATTTATTTAGCTTTCGAAGAGACCATCTCCCTTCCTCTTCAGAAAACAAATGTTACAAATTTTTGAAAAAGAGGTACAGAAAGGTTCTCGTAAGGGATAAAAAGCCCGTTACAGTCTTAGCGAAAAGTAGGAGCATTTCACGGTGGTTTGTTTACATCTTTTAACAATTCCTTAACAATAGTTACGTTGTTTTTTACAATATTATTTAAAAACTGATCCAATTTAAAATTACTTTTATATTAAAATTATTTGAATTCTGAATTAAAACAGCTTCAAGGCATTGATATCAATTTGTCCATATTCTTAAAATTTATTGGAAGATTTTCCCGTGTCATATGTTTAAAAACAGCGATATTTTTACCTCCTCTTCTAATGGAATCTCTATGACCTCTTTTTCTTCTTTCAAAATCTACTGACTCTCCTATGTATACCTGATCACATGTTAGTTTATATATGCATGCTTGTTTGGCAGCCTTTCCTTTCCCTGATTTTGTCAACACCTTCTTAATAGTTAAATTATTTTTATATACCCTAACTAGTTTACAACTTTTTAGGCTGGTGTCAAGTAATTGGTTGTCTTGGCTTGTTTGAGGAATGATAAGAAGACATTCATCAACTTTTAGAATTTTTTTTTTCCTTTGCAACATAAGATGCCTTCCTTGCTTTTAGGTGTGCCTTTTCAATAAACCCAGAATCATAGCCATGATTTTTGAAAATAACCTTTTAAGATGATTTATTTCATATTCAAGAAATTCGTGGTCACAAACTTTATATGCCCTTAAAAATAAGTTAGAAATAACCCCTAATTTTGTGGTTCTTGTATGGTTAAGCAATTGTTAAAAGATGTAAACAAACCACCGTGAAATGCTCCTACTTTTCGCTAAGACTGTAACGGGCTTTTTATCTCTTACGAGAACCTTTCTGTGCCTCTTTTCAAAAATTTGTAACTATTTGTTTTCTGAAGAGGAAGGGAGATGGTCCCTTCGAAAGCTAAATAAATTTCATTTTTCATACATTGTGGGTTATTTTATATATATATATATATATATATATATATATATATATATATATATATATATATATATACTGTATATATATGTGTGTGTGTGTGCGTGTATATCTATATATATATATATATATATATATATATATATATATATATATATATATATTTATGTATGTATATATAAATATATATATATATATATATATATATATATGCATATATATGCATATATATATATATATATATATATATATATATATATATATATATATATATATATATCTTTCTTTCTTATCACGCTGAGCAACATTGCCAAAAAATGACTATTCGATCTCTCCGCGTCCACCGGGTAGGGGGAGAGAATGGTAAGGGTTGAATGTGTGTGTGTGTATGCGCGCGTCCATGTGCTTGTGCATGTGTCTGCATATCTAAATATTTAGCCGTCATTTTTCACGAGTCACGTACCCCAGTTACTTCATAAAAAGAACTTACCTGGGAGTTTTGTTTTACTCCCTAACTTTGAACTTGAATTCAACATTGTACGTTGCTGAGAGAGAGAGAGAGAGAGAGAGAGAGAGAGAGAGAGAGAGAGAGAGAGAGAGAGAGAGATCCATGTTTCTAGAGTACGTAACAGTTTACTCTTTCATTATTCTTCAGTCTTTCTAATTCTTACATCTTCGCATCTATAGTAGCTTGCAAATAACTGTTTTCTTCTATTCCCATTCATCATCTGCGATTTCCTTTCATCCTTCCATCGTCTCTTTAGTATATATGTCAGGCATCGTTTTTCTGTCATTATTTTTGCACAACCTTCCTCGTCCCGATTACCAGTTGCTTCCTCTCTATCTATGAGTCCACCGGGCTTTTGCAACTTCCATCCATTAACTATGAAATGTACCAGGATTGATTTTATCACTGTTATATCAATCATCCTATCTTAGCCATCTTTGATGTAATCCAAAATCATCAGTATCTCGCTATTATACTTTCCATATAAGCTATAAGAGAGAGAGAGAGAGAGAGAGAGAGAGAGAGAGAGAGAGAGAGAGAGAGAGAGAGAGAGAGAGAGAGAATGGTATCTCGTAATATGTAAAAGGTAACTCAGAAAAGTAAAAAAGAAATCCTGACACAAGTTAGACTTCCAGCTATTTCCAGAAGGGAAGTTTCCCTATATCCGCAGGGCACTTGGATATACCAGACTTGTGTTTACAATATCCTCCTCAAACCCATTGTACTTTTCATGCAAATCCGGTAAACACATTTGCTAACTTTCAGTCAGTAACAAACCGTCGTTTTAATATAATTCCATCGTAAAACTAATTCTGGGAGAACAACAAAGAACAGTTTAAGTGAGTCTCTGCAAGCCGGTGGGCGAGTGTGTGAGTCATACATAAGAATTTAAACACTCTCTCTCTCTCTCTCTCTCTCTCTCTCTCTCTCTCTCTCTCTCTCTCTCTCTCTCTCTCTCTCTCTCTCTCTCTCTCCATACTGTAGAATAAATTGGTACACATTCGTAAGTGTCGTGGTGTTTTCCTGACTTGGCTATCGGCAAATCTCTTTCCACGAGATTTACTGAAAAACAAATGACTTGACGTTACGACCATTAGTTATCGTCAATAATATCTCTCATGTCCTTGTTAGTAAAATGGTAGCTGTGTTAGCCTAGCATTCACATGGCAGCAGATAGATCCCAGCCCGGGACCTTGAGTTTAAGCCGTTTACTGGAGAAGCCACTGCTGTGGTTGGGCACCACAGTGGGGGCTTGTGCTTGCCCGACTGACGTTCTGGTGAGCATCTATTCTGATGAAACTGGATCTGAATCCAGAAACCTTTAAGCTTTAATAAATTTGAATGTTCATAATAGTAAAAAATTACGCAATCACACAACGATAATTTCCAATAACAAAATATTAATCAGATTCATTTTGAGTTGTTTTTATTTGAAGCTGTTTATATTTAATCTAAATCAATGTAAAATAACGTTCAAGAAATAACAAATTATTGTTTCACCTGAATTTAATCCTATCTTATAAGGATTCGCAATCACAGTCTGTTAATTTTTTTATTCCAATATTTTCTTAGTTCGTTTTTAGGCAATAATATATAAATAACGTAATATCTTTAAGTCAGTTTCATCGATTTAAAATTGATGATGATAGAGTTTATGTTAATTATTGCAATAAATAATGAAGATATTTTTTACCCTTATAGAATATTTGATTCCAGACTTTGCAATATTTGAGAAATAACTTAAAACGTTCTATTATATTTTGAGCCTCTCAAATATTTATCATTTGATTAATTAAGTATAATTGATAAGTGGAAAATTCCTGAATTATTTGTTCTTCTGAAATGCTTTTATCCACTTTAATCAAATCATTTGTTTTGTAAATAAAGTTATACAGAAATCATGAAAGTATTACTTCAATCAATTGTCATAGTGTACAAATACATCTTTGAATAAAATCTCTCATTAGAAAATTAGATTTATCATCAAATGTCATCAATGGGGATATTAGAATTCTTTACATTTTGTAAACTGGAGTACAAATCGTAAAAATTTCAATTGAAAACACAATAATCTCTAATATCTTTTTTTATGGATATTGGCTGATTTATTCTTTTCATTGACTAAGTATTTTTATTAGGAAATATTTTCCCAAATAACATTTGCTACGCATACGTGAAATCTTCGCATTTTTGAATCAACTCAAAATAGGGAAAAAATTCCGAGTTTTTAATTTAGAGTTTTATTTGGAAATAAAATCGAGCATCATTCACCTCTCTCGTATTTTAAGCAATTCTTTATCCATTCCTTAAGCACGGCTCCCCTTCTTTTCAGTAATGTTATTTTGCCCCCGTAGTAAAAGCTATCTAATCTGTCCCGCTATATTCAATTTGGTTTTAATCTCTTACTCAACGTTGATCGCCTCCTGAGTTCCTGTTGGGAACTTCAGCCCTTCTGCTGCAGCTTAATTGGATTGCATCCAAAGGAAACTGCCTCCTTCCTTCAATCTTTCCGTCTCCCATTTTATCCCTTCTGTGGTGAAACACTAGGGAATTTACAACCACATATGATAACTTTCTTTAAACTGTAAACCCTCGTGCACCAGCTTTGCACGAGGCCAAGTTACAGAACTGAGAAACAAACTTACTTAAGAGACATCTGCCGTTTACTTTTGATTCAAACTATATTTCCTGCACCGATTTTTTGGGGGGTGATGCCACACGGGTTCACAAAGACTCAATTAAAAAGTTTGACATATATTTAATATTTAAAGCACACAAACAAAAATCATCAGAGTTACGTTAACGAGCGAACATTAACATTACCACAAATGAACAAAATTTACGTTACTTGATAAAAGTTAAACAAATATAAAACGGAGTTACAGAGTATTCTTATAAGAACATTGCTGCAACAATGCGATGGTTCACGAGGTGATGATGGTGGTCGGATTCAGGAGAATATCTTCTAAGTACTTGCCTTTTGGAGTCTGCTGGTAGAAGCCCGCCCGCGTCGCATTTCCACCCTGGAAGAGAACTCGGGAGAAGTACAATGTTGTCACATTTACAAATTTGCAAGGCTTACGTAACAAACATCAAGTGATTTAATTGTAACCCAACATACAAAAAAAAGGGGGTTTCGTCCAGAAGGCAAGTTTAAATTACTGGCATGTGCCCTTACAATAATCAAACAATATATATAATCTCCACAGGAAGAAGTTTGACAACAATGGGATGATACGTTATCTTATCTGATCTAGATGGATAAAATTTGCAAGAAAGGTAGCTTATTACTTTAAATATTATTATACTAATTCATACAAACTCATTGATATAGTCAATATAATAAAACTACTTCTGTGGAGCAAAATGATCACATTTAAACATATATTCATAGAAACTGGGAAATACCTTAGAAAACAAATACTCGTAAAACTAAGAATATTTTATTTAAGGGGAATAAATGTCAATTTTTGACACCTTCCTTCTGAACCGTGACTGATTTGAATACCATTATGTTGAGGTTTTGAGGAATAATATATATATATATATATATATATATATATATATATATATATATATATATATATATATATATATATATAAATTTTTTCTCTAATGATTTTGTTAGAGACCATATCTCACATCCATATATAAACACTGGTTGGTTAACTGTTTTATATTCTCAATTTTGTTTTACGGGAGATTGATCGTCGTTTAAAAAGGTCTGTAAGGCTGAAATAACACCTGTTGGCTGCTCCGATCCTTGTAACTACTTCAGCCATTCCAGCGTTCTGCGACATAATAGTACTGTACCAACCGTGTTTCACACAATTGTACATAATTTCTTTTGTATATATTATGCTTGTATCTTCGCTCCTCCCTAGCACTAAAACGAACATGAAAATTCCTGTCTGGTTTTTCCTCTGTAATATTGTCTGTCTTGTGAACTTGTTATGTCCTGTTGCCTTGAGGTTTTGTATATAAGGAGAGTGTTCCACAATAATATAACTCAGTCGTTTCCAATCTGTCTTTGAGTTCACACCCTTACTCGGCGCCGTCACATTGGTGACCCCGGAAGTCGACTCGCTCCCACAGCCTTCCACCCTCACCTCCTCGCCCCTCCATCGTTGGTACTATGACGGAGGCTGACTCTACTCCGGCAGTTGGCACTGCGGCCGCCCCATTGAAACTTTCACCGTTCGCCAGCGGAGAAGCGTTCGCTTGGTTTCAACGCGCTGAAGTCCACTTTCGTATCAGGGGCGTGACTCGCTCAACCACCAAAGGGGATTATGTTCTCGCGGCGATACCCGAGGACACCTTCCCGGAAATATCCGACTGGTTTTGTGAACAAGGAGACACCCCAATAGCATATGAAGCCCTCAAATCATACCTTCTGCAGCAGTACTCGCCGTCGCCAGCCGCCCGTATAGCAAAGCTTTTTCAGCTCTCGCAACAACCGTTGGGGGACTAAAGGGCTTCGCTTGCCCTCAGGGAAATGACCAGTATCGCTCGCCTTCAACCTGCCGCAGACGGCTCTCCTCGTGAGGTGAACCTACTCCGTGCCCTTTGGATACGCCGTTTACCTGAACCTGTGCGCGCTGCCATACCCGATGTCGATAGTTTACCCATAAATGACTTGATGACCAAAGCCGACGCCCTTATGGACAGCCACTTCAAGACCTCCATCAACGCCTCCACCCCTGACGATGAGGATGCCTATTCAACGTCAACCGAAGCTGACATGAATGCCGTAGGACATACACGCCTACCCCGTGACGTGCCGAAGCGCCGACAAAGCCACCCACCACCCACCAATCGCTCGCGCCCCAACGAATGACTTCTACAGCCACTTACTACCTCCCATCCGCCGTAGTTTTGCTACTACCACTTCAGATTCGGGGCAACCGCGAAGAAATGTGCTAAAGATTGTCAGTGGCCAAAAAACGTGTAAGTAGGCCATCGCTTGTGGCGGTGGCCTCCCATGTTTCTAATCTTTTCTTTTTACAGGATGCAGGAACGGGCATGCGATTTTTGGTAGACACGGGTGCTTTTGCCAAGGAAACTCTTCAAGGCACAACGTAGTCTGTCTACATCTGCCGACGTCCGCTTGGTAGCTGCCAACGGATCTGCGATACCCACCTACGGTTACGGGAGCCTTACATTATCGTTCGGAAACGGTAAATTCAATTGGAAGTTTCTCGTTGTTGACGTCACATTGGCAATCCTCGGTGCGGATTTCCTCTCTCATTTCCACCTTCTAGTCGATGTCGCCCACCGACGATTGGTCAACGCAGACTCGTACTTGTCGACACCTCTTCAACCCGCCCCCTCTAACCTCGCTCTCCACATCAGCGCACCCACGGATTCAGGAGTGGGCACCTTTCCTCAACCTCAGCGTCGTTTCGCACACATTCACGTCGACGTTGTAGGCCCCCTACCCACATCACAAGGACATCGTTACCTGTTTACCGTCATCGACCGCTCCACTCGTTGGCCTGAAGCCATTCCCATGGAAACTGCAACGTCCGCCTCATGTACATATGCCTTACTCTCTGGATGGATTTCAAGATTCGGTATCCCTGAGCATATTACTTCTGACAGGGGAACCACTTTCACCTCTCAATTGAGGACATCATTAGCGAATCTCCTGGGCATCACCCTACATCAGACAACGGCCTACAACCCCGCTGCCAATGGAATGGTTGAACGTTTTCATCACACCCTTAAAGCAGCTTTGATGTCCCACTGCAAGGATTGCAACTGGTTTACTCAGCTTCCCTGGGTCCTCTTTGGACTAAGGACCACTCCTAAAGACGCCCTCGACGTCTCGGCAGCCGAAATGGTGTATGGGGACCCGTTGGTCGTCCCTGCCGAGATTTTTCCTTCTACAACCTCCTCCGACGATCTCTAGCGCATACGTCACGTCGTGGGAAAATTTACTCCGTGCCGCTAGACTTACAAGCCCCCAGCGAAGCATCACATACCAACGGACTTGCACTCTGCAACGCACGTGTTCCTGCGCAACGACACCAGCAAGCCACCACTAACGCCCCCTTACACGGGCCCTTTCCTTGTGATCCGACGCAGTCCGAAAGCATTCCTCCTAAACATTCGGGGCAAAGAAGACTGGGTCTCCATTGATCGTCTAAAACCTGCTTATCTTCTGCCAGATGACCCGCCTACAGTTCGCCTCTCTAGATCAGGGCGCCCTATTCAACATGTACAGTATGTAATTTTTAGGGGGGGAGCCATGTCCCAACCGTGTTTCACACAATTGTACATAATTCCTTTTGTATATATTATGCTTGTATCTTCGCTCCTCCCTCGCACTAAAACGAACATGAAAATTCCTGTCTGGTTTTTCCTCTGTAATATTGTCTGTCTTGTGAACTTGTTATGTCCTGTTGCCTTGAGGTTGTGTATATAAGGAGAGTGTTCCACAATAATATAAATCAGTTGTTTCCAATCTGCCTTTGAGTTCACACCCTTACTCGGCGCCGTCACAGTACCTAGATATTTAAAGGACTCTACTGTTTCAATTCTGATGCCTGCAAGATCTGCATTTCCCTGATATTGCAGTGTTCTTGCTACTTCCATGACTTTAGGATTGCCTTCATTTATATCTAGTCCCACCTGGCAAGCCATTGTTATGAACTGCGTTGTTAGGTTCTCCACCTCCCTGAGGTTGACCCCTGTGATATCTATGTCATCAGCATAGCCTGAGCAGTTAACCCTTATGTTATTAAAAGTGACAGCTTCTGGCCTGGCAGTTATGCTTCATGCTACCTTTACCATTACCAGGTTGAAGAGAAAGGGGGAAGGATGCATCCTTGTTTTAGGGCGCTTTTCACCTGAAAAGTGGCAGTATATCTTGAGCCGCATCTAACTGAGCATAAGGTATTTTTATAACAGGCTTTCGTTACCCCTATGAGTTTTGAGGGTATTCCTAATTCTCTCATTATATTCCCCATTGATGTTCGGTGTATGCTGTCATATGCCAGTTTGAAGTCTATGAATAAGTGGGTTTGTTGTTATTTATATACCAGTATTTTTCTATGACTTGTGTGAGGGAGAATATCTGGTCAATGGTAGACCGTCCAGCTCAGAAACCACACTGATATTCTCCTATTATACTTAGTGCATAAGTGGTAAGTATGTGGTATATAATTAGTGTAAACATTTTATATGCTGTAGGTAGTAAGCAAATACCTCGATAATTACTGCAGATTAATCTGTCTCCCTTCTTATGTATTGGGATAAAGATTCCCTCCTCCCACTGATCTGGAGTAACATCCCAGCAGAGCTGTGGAAATATGGGGGTGAAGTGATTCGAGAAAAACTTCATGATCTGATGGTGACAATCGGGAATATTGAAGATCATTGATAAAAAAAATCTGATTTACAAACCTAAAAATTACCTACAATTGTTTTCATGTTCATGTTTAGAAGTTATTTACCGCTTTGATTAAAATCGTGTTCTTTTAATTAATGAGATCCGATAAAAGGTTTATGAATGGTTCTGCTATTAAATTCATAGAATTTTTATTTAGAGGTTTAACATAATTATGTAAAATTGATACTTGCTCTGGAGTCCATAACTTCTCGACAAAATGTAAATTGATAGATACATGAAATCAACAAACTCGTTCAATTATATTACGTTCCTCTATCTAAGGTTAGGTTCGAATTGATGACCTGATACTTCGGGTTAACAGATGCTAATGCCACTATTTTTTATGTTACGTAAATTACATAAGGAACATACATATTCTACCGTAAGATTATGCAAGGATTATAATTTGGCTTGAGGTCTGTTGCATGATTTATCCTTCGATTTGCAAGATGAATATTCAACTGAACTAAAGGATTAAACAAAGATACCAGAGTTTTTGGAAATAAATACGAATTATACAACGCTAATATATTTATTCTTATAATGTTAAAGTGGAGCTTAGCTTAAAATGCCTTTCCTCGACTGATGTTAAGAAGAATAATTTTAAAGACAATTGTTATCTAAAGTACAAATCGGATTAAGTAAATAGCCCCTTTCTTATTGTGGTGTCTATGAACGCACTGAACGAGTAGATTTGGAATGAAAACCTATGGGCATTGCAGAGAAAGATAAGAGAGGGCCAGGAAGCTCTCGGATTGAGGGATATGTAGATATATGTGGGTAAAAATATAGATATAGAGACCAACAAGAATGAGGGTGCATAGGATATTTAGTCAAGATAGAAGCCTAAAGCTATAAAACAGGTAGAAACTTTCAAGTACATAAGGTCTACGTGAATCCAGGGGAAAGTGTGAAGCTAAGGCTAAATAGTATGGGGGAAATGGAGGTAATTGACATGGCCAGCTTTCATGAAAGATTGCCAAATACATTGAAAATCAAGATCGATTACAACGTAATCATATCAGTGATAATTCATTACTTCGGAAACATTTGCATAAATATGGGAGGAACACAATCTGGGGAGTAAAACGCATAATGGATGTTTAGGTGGATTTTGTGGGTCTTTCTGTTTGAAATTTTTTTTAACCTTTATTTAAAATAACAAAATACAATATTTACATTCTGTTTGAAATTGGAAGTAACGCTGTGGTTAAAGATTAGTGCCTGGCTAAGAGAGTGAAGATAGTGATGGTATGGGAAAATAGAAAGGGGAAGAGAAAATCGAGAGGGTATAGGTGGAACGTGTTAAAAAGGGGAAAGGCTAAAATCAAAATATTAGATGGTGTATTTGAAAGAGAAGATGCTTCGACAGAAATAGATGAGGACACATGAAAGGAACCGACCCCTTATTTTGGAGACGACAGGGGTGATCAAAATAATGGACGACAAATTATAGGACATGTTTAGGGCACCTTGTGGGTAACTGAATTGAATGAGTTAAGCAATCCATTGAATTTATATAGTAATACAAAGCCTTGAATGCAAAACAGAAATAAATTAAGAGAAATAGTAATTGTGTTGGTTGATATTACGTCATTGTGATAGAAATAATGGTTTTCTTCAAAATTATGAACAGTCATTTCCTCAGACTGATAATATTTATGCAAATTTTCTTTATTGCAAACTGCTTTGGTAACTGAACCGTTACACCAATTATATCATTGACAACAGGCCAACAGCAAATTATCTAATGATCATAAATGTCACCAACAGACGTTTGTTTGCAACAAGAAGCAAATAACTCGTTGGAAGAATTAGCAAGATATATTGCAACGACATCAGCGTTTGGTTATACTTTTTTTAATCAATATCTACCATAAACGTGCAAATTGCTCATTTGATGGTTCAAATGAATTGCT
>NC_090736.1:56051567-56064067 GCF_036898095.1 Palaemon carinicauda | reverse complement strand
CAAGCCCACTCGGGAGTATCTTGCACAATCTGTGATACAACAGGTTTATTTACAAATGTTGTAAAGGATATTTAATGAATATCCAAACATTGAGCAAAAATATCCTATAGCGTATATCAAAGTTTGAAAACTTATCTAAGATTCTTTTAATCCTATTATTTGTCATATAAAAACAATCTCAGACATATTAATATTGCTATGTATGAAAGACTATTCTTTAGAAGCATGCAAGTAAATAAATAATCAAACTGTCTTAAGCAGACCATTAATCTTTTCCTCAAATTTCATCAAATCAACTGCTATAGGCTGGATTGCCACACCTCGGTCAAAAAATTACAGAACATAGTTGGGGATTAGGAGTAAAAATTATGACAAACAAAGCGAACGGACATTCCGAGGCTATGTTAGCTAACAGGAAGGTGAAGAATACATGGTTGGTGAAAAAACCCAAGACGGGTGTTGAAAAAAAATAAAAAACTGGATCTATTTGGGTAAATGCGGGTTGTTTACATTTTAAGAGTTTGACGGATGTTTTCTATTTCCTTATTGATTCTTTACCTTTATTATTAAAATTTAGTAATATTTCTATGCTCTCAGTTTCATTTGTATTTCATCTATTTCCTTATAATTCTTGTGAAATTAAGAGAAAAATATATAAATGAATTGAACAGACATGCAGGTCTCCTACTGAGTTAATGATCCTTTCCAGAGGACTATTTTGAGTCCAGCCTGGCGTACTACGGAAGGTTTGGGAAACTTAAGTCACAAGTTTCTGACAGCAACTTTTGTTAAAAAAAAAAATCCCCAATATTATTTATCTATCTAATAATTCATTCGTTATCATTAGCTTAAAGGTCGTATCTAAGTATCAAATATGGCTTTTAAATTACATGGTTGCGTTTTAATATACTTTACCATATAATTGCAATAAGTTATTCGGCAACAGTGATTGAGGTATGTTTGCCTGTCATACCACTTCATCTATATAAAACATGTAAGATGATATAACAGTAAAGAGAAACCACAAAGCCAAATGCGTGATGTACATGATAAAACTTGTTGGGCTTGAAATGCTTTCCTTCTCTAAGTTCTTAGACTTTTTTCCTCTTAGTTCAGTTTATTAAAAGGCAATTGTGGCCTGTAAAATTTTCCATTGAAAACTCTACTTCATTGACCAGCCATATACAGTCAGGCCTCCGTATCCCCCCCCCCCTTTTTTTTTTTTAAATAGGGATTTTGATTATTCACGATGCAGAGAACTGTATAACCTATTTAATGAAAAATAACATATTTGCGTTTTTGCGATAAGTACTCTCACGAATAGAATATTTCTAACCTACCGAGGTCCTTTGTTTCCAACATGCTTTGTGATGTTTCCCTATCCACACAGCACAATACCCATTTTTCACTCACTCGACATCAGCCTTGCATTGTTTCTCCTCGTGTGCATCTCTCGCTTTGATCCTTCTAATGTAGAATCATATTGCGATGTAAAAATCTCTACATATTTAGTGTGCTTATAGGGATTTTAGTATAAGATGTGATACATGATATACATTACGCAACCTTATGTGCCAAACAGTCGACGGCTCAAAGAGTTATATTACTATGAAGAATGGTTAATGGTGCTGTATTTATACTTTTATTTTTTATTTTTATTGTATTAGTATATTAATTTTATAATATTGTAATGTTATTGTTATATTAGCTACTGCACAGTACTGTATGCGAAATACCGTTTTTTACTGTAGTAATTTAGCTACTGTATAGGCTATGAGTATGGTGAGTTTCAATGGTGCAAGTCGACCTGTAGAAAACAGAGAAAAATTAAATGTTACTTGAGCAAATCAAGCTATACTGTAGTGATAGTACTGTACGTATATTACAGTCATGAAATACTGAAGTTGAGGAAAATGGGCTGATTGTTTTACATAAAAATTGAAATAGGGGTTCCTAGGTACACTGTTCTACTTTTTATTATGTATTACATTAAGATAATACAGTATTACAATAATGATATACAGCATTATAGCAGTAAACAACTAAAAAAACGTACAAACCTGCCCCGGTTTTTTTTTTTAGATTAGAAAACTATTCTATTATACCTTCCATAATTTAAAAAAGGGGGTTGTAAATATATTTTTCTAATTTGAATTATGTATAAAATTAAAAATTACACAATAGAACAATGATAATGGATTATAGAAGTAGAGAACATCTAAATACTTTAAAAAACCTACCTGGGTTTTTTACATTAAAAAAACCCGGGCGGGCGGTCAAACCAAGCGGGTATCCGGGTAACATATTTACAATCAACTCGACATTTAGGCCAATACCCCGCCCCCATGCCTATGACGTCACATGCTTTTGTGACATCACTAGCATACCAGCTTCTAAACACTGCGGCTGTATATATTTTATAATGAAACCTTTTTATCGTGCATTTCCTACTTTGCAAAGACATAATATACTGTATATTAATAACAGTAATCAATGCGATTTCTCACGGCAATCAATGTTTTTTTATGTTTTATTTTAATTTAGAAGTCGAACGCTTTCAGAAAGAGGTGCACCCATGAGTAGTAATTAGCTGTTCATCTACTCCAAATGTACTAGAACATTACACCTTTAAAATTGCAGCAGTACACATGTTTATTATGAAAATCTTTTTTTTCCGTACCTTTTTTTCTTTATGACATGATATATATTGTAAAAGAGTAAGCAATGCAATTTATCGTGAAAATCAATGTTTTATGATTCTATATTGTAGTGGTATTTGCGGTTAAGGCAAATGTTTTCTGCCTCTTCTAGGCATTTTACTAGATTTAACGCATCTTCTTTGCTAAATATATTTGTTCTAAAGCACATTCATTCAGCACCTTCACCTCAATCCCCAAAGAATTTATTTTTTCATCTATGAACATTATTGTGGTTGATAAGAATTGTTAACACAGAAGACCACAGTCATTCACAGTTGCCGCTAAACGTTGTCGTATTACCTGTGACGGAGCTGAGAGAAGGTTGTGAACTCAAAGGCAGTGTGAAAGCAACTGAGTTAGTCTATTAAAGAACACTCTCCTTTATATACAAAATCTCAAAGCAACAAGAATTTTCATGTTCAAATATTGACACTGTTACAGAGGAAAAAAGCAGACATGATTTTTCAGGTTCTTTTTAGTGCGAGGGGAGAGCGAAGATATAAGCACACAATGAACTATGTACGATCATGTGACACACGGTTGGTACATGGCTCCCCCCCTAAAAATGACATACTATACATGTTAAATAGGGCGCCCTGATCTAGAAAAGCGAACTGTAGGCGGGTCATCTGGTAGAAGATAAGCAGGTTTTAGACGATCAATGGAGACCCAGTCTTCTTTGCCACGAATGTTGAGTAGGAATGCTTTCGGACTGCGGCGGATCACAAGGAAAAGGCCTGTGTAAGGGGGCGTTAGCGGTGGCTTGCTAGTGTCGTTGCGCAGGAAGACGTGCGTTGCAGAGTGCAAGTCTGTTGGTATGTGATGCTTCGCTGGGGGCTTGTAATTCTGGCGGCATGGAGTAAATTTTCCCACGACGTGACGTATGCGCTGGAGATCGTCGGAGGATGTTATAGAAGGAAAAAATTCGGCAGGGACGACCAACGGGTCGCCATACACCATTTCAGCTGCCGAAACGTCGAGGGCGTCTTTAGGAGTAGTCTTTAATCCCAGGAGGACCCAGGGAAGCTGAGTAAACCAGTTGGAATCCTTGCAGCGGGACATCAAAGCTGCTTTGAGGGTGCGATGAAAACGTTCAACCATTCCATTGGCAGCGGGGTTGTAGGCCGTTGTGTGATGTAGGGTGATGCCCAGGAGATTCGCTAATGATGTCCTCAATTGAGAGGTGAAAGTGGTTCCCCTGTCGGAAGTAATATGCTCAGGGATACCAAATCTCGCAATCCATCCAGAGAGTAAGGCAGATGTACATGAGGCGGACGTTGCAGTTTCCATGGGAATGGCTTCAGGCCAACGAGTGGAGCGGTCGATGACGGTAAGCAGGTAACGACGTCCTTGTGATGTGGGTAGGGGGCCTACAACGCCGACATGAATGTGTGCGAAACGACGCTAAGGTTGAGGAAAGGTGCCCACTCCGGAATCCGTGTGTCGATGTACTTTGGAAGTTTGGCAAGAAGTACAGGCGTGGACCCAATCCTTAGCATCCTTAGAAATACCGTGCCAAATGAACTTTGCCTTCAGCAGCTGTGCAGTAGAACGTCACGAGGGATGTGAAAGGCCGTGAATGAAATCCAACACCTGCCGTCGCATGGGAGCAGGAATCCAAGGTCGCAGTCTACCAGTACTGACGTCACAGAGGAGGGTGGTGTTGGAGTCTTCGAGGGGGAAGTCTTCCCAACGGAGGGACGTGCAGGATGTCCTACATGTTTGATACTCTGGATCCTGTCGTTGGGCTTCAGCCAGGGCGTTGTAATCCAATCCCAGTTGAACGGCAGCCAACGTGTTTCTTGACAGGGCATCGGCAACAGGATTCATTTTCCCAGGGACGTATTAAAGGGTGCAATTGTATTCAGCCACGGCGGAGAGTTGACGGCGTTGCCGGGCGGACCAGGCATCAGACTGTCAAGTAAAGGCGTGCACCAGAGGCATGTGGTCTATGCGAATGACGAAGGGCGTACCTTCTAAGAAATGGCGAAAGTGACGGACAGCCAAGTGCACCGCCAGCAATTCTCGATCGAAGGTAGAATAACCCGATTCTGTCTTGGACAGTTTTCTGCTGAAGAAGGCCAATGGGCGGGGCGAGCCGTTGACCCCCTGCTCGAGTACTGCACCAATAGCGACGTCGCTGGCATCGGTGGAGAGAAGAAGAGGGGCATGTGGGATAGGAAAAGTGAGAGCTGCAGCAGTTGATAGGGCCTTCTTTGCATTGCAGAAGGCGGCTTCTTGAAGGGGACCCCACTTCAGGTCTTTTGGCTTGCCCTTGAGGGAGGCGTAGAGGGGAGCAAGAGTGGCGGCAATGGCTGGCAGAAAACGGTGATAATAGTTGATCATGCCCAAGAATTCCTGAAGAGCTTTGACGGTCGAGGGCACGGGGAAGTTCTGAACGGCTGCTACCTTCTTAGGGAGGGGGTAAACTCCTTCAGGAGTGATGCGGTGCCCTAAGAACGACACTTCGTTGGCCCCAAAGGTACACTTGTCGTACCGGACTACAAGGCCGTTTTGTTGCAGGCGGTCGAGCACGATGCGCAGGTGACGGAGGTGTTCCTCTTTTGAGGAGGAGAACACAAGTATGTCGTCCACATAACATACACAGAAAGGAAGGTCCCCTAAGATGCCATCCATGAGACGTTGAAACGTGGCCCCAGCATTACGAAGGCCAAAACAGGAGTAATTGAATGTGTATGTACCAAACGGAGGGGTGATGGCAGTCTTGGGGATGTCTTCTGGGTTCATAGGCACCTGATAATACCCCTTCAGGAGGTCGAGCGTAGAGAAAACCTTTGCTTTGTGCAGGTAGGAGGTCACGTCGGCAATGTTTGGGAGGGGGTAGTGATCCAGTTCTGTTTGCATGTTCAGGCGCCTGTAATCCCCGCACGGACGGAGGGAGCCGTCTTTCTTCAGAACGATGTGTAAGGGTGACGACCATGGGCTGGAGGCCTTTTGGCAAAGGCCCATTTCCTCCATTTTGGCGAACGTCTGTTTGGCGGCTGCTAATCGTTCCGGTACCAGACGTTTGAATTTTGCAAATACCGTGCTTGGCAGGAACTGTGGGCGTTTGGCGAAGTTCTGGACAGAAAACTTCTGGGTACGACGTGAGGAGGTGGGCGTAGGCATCCGTGGGTGCGCTAATGTGGAGAGCGAGGTTAGAGGGGCGGGTTGAAGAGGTGTCGACAAGTACGAGTCTGCGTTGACCAATCGTCAGTGGGCGACATCGACCAGAAGGTGGAAATGAGAGAGGAAATCCACACCGAGGATTGGCAATGTGAAGTCAGCAATGAGAAACTTCCAATTGAATTTACTGTTTCCGAACGATAATGTGAGGTTCTCGTAACCGTAGGTGGGTATCGCAGATCCGTTAGCAGCTACCAAGCGGACGTCGGCAGATGTAGACAGACTACGTCGTGTCTTGAAGAGTTTCCTTGGCAAAAGAGAACGACAAGCACCCGTGTCTAACAAAAATCGCACGCCCGTTCCTGCATCATGTAAAAAGAAAAGATTAGAAACACGGGAGGCCACCGCCACGAGCGAAGACCTACTTACACGTTTTTTGGCCACTGACAATCCTCGGCACATTTCTTCGCAGTTGCCCCGAATCTGAAGTGGTAGTAGCAAAACTGCGGCGGATGGGAGGTAGTAAGGGGCTGCAGAAGTCGTTTGTTGGGGCGCGAGCGATTGGTGGGTGGTGGGCGGCTTTGTCGCTGCTTCGGCACGTTACGGTGTAGGCGTGTATGTCCTACGGCATTCATGTCAGCTTCGGTTGACATTGAATAGGCATCCTCTTCGTCAGGGGTGGAGGCGTTGATGGAGGTCTTGAAGTGGCTGTTCATAAGGGCGTCGGCTTTGGTCATCAAGTCCTTTATGGGTAAAATATCGACATCGGGTATGGCAGCACGTATAGGTCCGGGTAAACGGAGTATCCAAAGGGCACGAAGTAGGTTCACCTCACGAGGAGTGCCGTCTGAGGCAGGTTGAAGGCGAGCAATACTGGTCATTTCCCTGAGGGCAAGTGAAGCTCTATGGTCCCCCAACGGTTGTTGCGAGAGCTGTAAAAGCTTTGCTACACGGGCGGCTGGCGACAGCGAGTATTGCTGCAGAAGGTATGTTTTGACGGCGTCATACGCTATTGGGGTTTCTCCTTGTTCACAAAGCCAGTCGGATATTTCCGGGAAGGTGTCCTCGGGTATCGCCGCGAGAACATAATCTTCTTTGGTGGTTGAGCGAGTCACGCCCTTGATGTGAAACTGGACTTCTGCATGCTGAAACCAAGCAAACGCCTCTCCGCTGGCGAACAGTGAAAGTTTCAATGGGGCAGCTGCAGCGCCAACTTCTGTAGAGTCCGTCATAGTACCAACGATGGAGGGGCGAGGGGGGTGGGGGTGTAAGGCGGTGGGAGCGAGTCGACTTCCGGGGTCACCAATGTGACGGAGCTGAGAGAAGGTTGTGAACTCCAAGGCAGTGTGAAAGCAACTGAGTTAGTTTATTAAAGAACACTCTCCTTTATATACAAAATCTCAAAGCAACAAGAATTTTCATGTTCAAATATTGACACTGTTACAGAGGGAAAAAGCAGACATGATTTTACAGGTTCTTTTTAGTTCGAGGGGAGAGCGAAGATATAAGCACAAAATGAACCATGTACGATCGTGTGACACACGGTTGGTACATACCCCTCGAAACAAATGTAAACACAGTGACGTCACGAAGCATATGACGTCACAGGCACGGGGTGGAGAATAGGTCTTAATGTCGAGCCGATTGTAATTATGCCCCCTGGTATCTACCTATGCTAACCTTAGAAGAAGACATGTTTCATATTTAATGAGGAATGGGAGATCACTTTTCAAGTTGTCAGTTACTATCAGGGAGATTATAGTTACTCCTTCACTGAAATGTTACTGGTCTTATCTGCCATCATAGTGTACTCTACTATAGGCATGTGCCTTCTTTACATTGTCAATGATATTTTTATCTTTCCACATAAAACTGTCAATTGATTTTGAGTTTGTGGTGACATGAATGTGGCATTATTATAAAAAATTTTCATTCATGTTATGATGCCACATAATTATAGGTTTTTACCGTTTTCAACATGTTGCAAACTGTCATTGCCAGCCAATTTTCAGATGAATTAAATCTTCAAATATGCCTTGACGTTGTTCTTCACCTCTGAGAGGCAAGTCATGTGTACCTAAAAATACTATTGTCAAAACGATTGAGGCTATACAGTAAGATTTCATTTTTTTCGTATATTTTCTCATGGCCAACTCCAACATTTCGTTAAACTTTACATGTCTCTAGGCATGTGAATTTCCTTAGGATTCGGATAATAGTTTTTGGATAATATTTGTCACATATATGTGTAAGTATATATATATATATATATATATATATATATATATATATATATATATATATATATATATATATATATATATGAATTTTTTAATTTAAAATTAATTTTCGAACACTTACCTGTATAACTTAATTCAGCCGATCACATATGTGTCGGCTCCAAACAGATATAACGAATTAGGTGACTAATTAACTTACCCTCATTGATTGTGACCAAGGACAATTGGTCCAGAAAGTCTCCTTAAGATTGAGTTAATAAAATTGAGGAGATTTCGATAAAGAATGAAACTAAAGCACAATACCTGTAGACATTTTGGAACGAACGGATGTCAAAATCTTTAGCCCTGTCGGCTTTAACTGTTTAACAGGTAACTGCTTGTCAATTAGAAAATTGACAGTTGGTCACGTAGTCCTCTTTCCCTTCCCCCACCAATGGTGGGGGCGGGCAGGTTTCTCCACCAACCGCTTACTGAGCCATTCTTTAAGAATATGTTGTCGTAAACCTGCTTATATATAATATTGGGAGGTGGGAAGGGTCTTTCATTAAGTTATACAGGTAAGTGTTCGAAAATTAGTTTTAAATTTAAAAATTCATTTCTCACACACTTATCTTATATAACTTAATTCAGCCGATTACTAGCATTTATCCTGGATGGAGGGCATAAGTAGAAATATGAACAGCTGATATAATTAAGTAATCTTTAAAGAATATAAACAGACCTGAGAGGATCTCAGAGTAGTTACCTTGACTGATATAGGACATCTCCATGTGTTGCAGTGAACTGGATCACCATCAGTCAAGTTCAGTCATGGCTGGGTCAGTCTTAACGCATAGTCGACTAACTACCCTATTCTAAACTAAGTTCCTAACCTTGTATCAACGACCTGCATACGTTGGTTAAGTCCATTAGTCTAGTTATATGTCTCCAAAGTAAGGTAGGTGTAGGCCCCCGATGGGCCGTCACTTCCTTACTTCCTCTCATGCATTTATACAACCTGCTTACGCGATGTTTTCATTCGCACGGAGTGAGCCCTTATTCATATCCCATCTCATTCATGCCTTTCATTCCTCCTTACATATACTAAGTATTTAGGGTAGAAGGCCAAGTAGATGTTAACCAACAATTTCTCCAGTTGCGACAATTGGACCGAGAAATCGTATGTTGTCATACACCAACTCCACATCCTTGAGGTAGTGGGAAGCAAAAACTGTATTCCCTTTCCATAGACCAGCGTTTAGGACTGACTTCAATGAAGAGTTCTTCCAAAAAGAAAGATATGTGGAATAACCCCTCAGACTGTGGGGACCTCTTCCCTTCTTGGACGCATTGTCTGATAAAGATTGGGGAGAGGCCTTTGCTATGAGTCTCCTGATAAAGAAAGATACAGCATTTTTCGTCATGGCCTTCGGCTGTAGTTTAGGGGAGACGAAGAGAGCCTGAGGACTGTGAGGGATAGCCTTGGTTCTGGCTAGATAATAGCGTAAGGTTCTCACTGGTCAGTACAGTCTCTCCTTCTCCAGATGCCCAACTGTTTCACTGAAAGAAGAAAGAAGAAACTCTCTGGGAGGAGGGTTGGACTCTGATTCTGTCCTAGCTCTGAATTCTGGAAGGTACGTAAGGACCATGTCCTTTCCTCTTGTACCTACAGAAGCAGAAATGGCTTATATCTCTCCCAGTCTCTTGGCTGTAGCTAAAGTAACCAAGAAAAGTGTCTTGGTAGTCAAGTCTTGTAGAGAAGCTATCCTGAGAGGTTCAAAGGGAGTCCCTGCTAAAAGCTTGACAACCACATTCAAGTCCCACTTGGGAGGACTAATGGAAATCTTGGGAACCTCAATCTCAAAAGATCTGATCAGGTCAGAGAAAATAGGGTCCTCAAAAACCTCACCAAAAGACAGCCTAAACACAGAGGCTAGTGCCAACTTATAAGCTTTAACGGCTGACACTGAAAGCTTTCTCTCCTTCCATAGATAAAGTAGGAAATCCGCAATCTTTGGAACTGTAGGTCTAGAAGAAGTGTGGCGGTTCGTCTTACACAAACCTTTATAAACTACCCACTTGGTAGTTGGTAGTTTAAATTGGTAGTGTGTCTTCGTGCCTTGGTGAGCTGTTCAGCCACTGCTAAAGATACTCCCCTCGCTCTAGTGATACGCTTGACAGTCTCCAGGCGGTTAGAAGTAACGAGGGTGGTCGAACGTGGAACCTGTGGAAGTGTGGTTAGCGTAAGAGGTCATACCTGACAGGCAACCTCCTTGGAATGTCTATGGAAAGTTCTAGGAGTCTTGCAAACCATTCTTTCTGAGGCCAGAACGGGTTTACTAGGATCATTGTGCACCTCAGCGATGACTGAAATTTGTGTAAGACCTGGTCTATCATCCCTAATGGTGGAAAGGCTCAAGTCTGTAGGTTCTTCCAGTCTTGAAGCATAGCGTCGACCCCTGCAGATTGAGGATATTTCTGAGGACTGAAATATGCTGGAAGATGGAAATTTAAAGCAGTTGCAAACAGGTCTAAGTTTGCTGGCCAAAGGTGAACAAGGCGATCTACTACCTCCTGGCAAAGGATCCATTCGGAACCTATCACCTGGTCCCCCCTGTTCAGAGCATCCGCAATGACATTCTTCTTTCCTGGAATGAATTGGGGTCGGAGAATAACGTTGTGATCCTCTGCCCACAGTATATCGCGGTGAGTTGTCTGCATACACTGCGACTACTTCGGATGTACACAGAGAAGTGAAGTGAAGAAGAGCCTCCCTGATTGCCTTGAGTTCTCTCCAGTTTATGGACCTGGAGCTCTGGGAAGGAGTCCATAAACGAGCAATGCTCTCCTGCTCTAGAGAAGCTCGCCACCCTATGTCTGAAGCGTTTGTATGCAGAACAAGCGTAGGTTCGAGGACTTTGAGTGATAGTCCTGCATTCAAGTGTATCTCCTGGGACCACCAAAGAAGATCCTCCTGACTGCGTGCTGTCCGCTGAATTTGTTTGGTGTTGTCCTGCCTGTCCCAATGTTGACTCAATGTGAATTGAAGATCCCTCATACGGCGTCTTCCGTTGGGAACTAGTAACATGAGAGAAACAAGGTGGCCTAGAAGGATGTAACAAGAACTCCTTTATAATTCTCCTGAGGTTGTCTTTCCTCTCTTGAGATGGGAAGACCCTTAAATGGAGATACAATCTTCATTCCCAAATAAGGCGTCTGTTGAGATGGTGTGAGAGAAGACTTCTTGTGGTTTATCTTTATTCCATGAGTCCTGCAAAGATCCAGGATCAATTCCTTCACACGAAGAGCTTCCTGAAGGGAAGGAGATAGGAAGAGCCAGTCGTCTAGATAGTGGCACATCCGAATACCCTTCCTGTGGCGTTTGGCTGCAACCGGGGCCATGATCCTGGTGAAGACCTGAGGAAACATTGCCAGTCCGAAGCAGAGACACTTGAACTGCCAAGTCTCCTTTCCCCAGCGGAAGCACAGAAGATGGCAAGAGTCCTGATGAATTGGGACTTGGAGATAAGCATCCTGGAGGTCGATGGTAAAGAACCAGTCCTGTTCCCTTATAGCTAGAAGAACCGTCTTTGGAGTCTCACTCTTGAACTTTGCAATCTCTACGAAGGAGTTGAGGATAGAGAGATCGATGATGGGTCTCCAACCTCCTGAAGCTTTCGTCACCACAAGCATGTGGCTGTGAAAACTCCAAGAGTTGGGCGCGGCTAGCTCTATGGCCCCCTTGTACTTCAGCTGTAGCATCTCCTCCCTGAGCGCTTGTTGCTTTACGGACCTGCCGGAGTAACTGATGGATGGTGGCGAATGACTGGTCAAGAGTGGTTGAGACTTGAGAGGTATCCTGTACACATCCCTTAGTACGATGGTCACTCAAGGGTCCGAATTCAGGGCCTCTCAAGCCTGCCAATGACGTTGTAAGAAGCTACCCACTTGTACGTGTTCGTGTGAAGGAACTGGCCCCTATTTCTGAAAACCCTTTGGGACAGGATTCTGTGAGAACCTAGAGTCCTTCTTGTCCTGCTTCCTGGCTTGGAAGTTTGATGAAGCAGCAACTGTGGACTTCTGCTTCTTCCCATATCTATTATCATTTCCTCGACCTCCTTGCTGAAGAATAGGGCATTTGCCCGAATCCCTCTGAGGGTAGGACTGTTTCTGTTGCGACTTAAATGAAAGCCATTTCTTTAACAAATCATTTAGCATATCTTCCTTCCGCATCTTGGAAGACAGTTGGGCCCGAGAGAGAACATCCTCCAGAGTAGCAGGTTCAAAAAGGTGATGTCCAAACATCTGAGATTCCCTCAGTAGGTCTTTATGATGTATGGAGAGAGAAGCATGGGCTCTGCAGAGATAATGGTCCCTTCTTTTACCAGTCAGGTAAGCCTCATGGTAAGTAGCCTCTTTCATCTGGTCCTCAAGGCAGCGTCCGCTAGACCTGGCT